>NC_056732.1:718696121-718888621 GCF_019279795.1 Protopterus annectens | reverse complement strand
TGGAAACTCAAGGTATTGGACACTCGGAAATTATGCCCTCAGATGGGTCCGGAGCCACTGAGCAGGCATCGGCTTCTGAGGGTATCTTCAGACCAACACAACTATATATTAAGCCATCTTCAGCTTCAAAGACAAAGACTAAAGCAGCTCTAAAGACAAAGAAACAAGTAAAGCATTCTCCTTCTCAGACTTCCATGCCTAAAAAACAGATGCTCAAAATGGCCGAAGACCTAATTAGTTTGATCAGGGGCTCCCATCCCCTTCCTGATAATAGGCCTAGGCAAGAGAGAGAGTATGATTCTTCTGATTAGGTTTCTATTCCCTCTGATTCCTCTTCTGAACAGGATTACTCCATGCTTCCCTATGAGGATTCTGATGCTGAAGAATCCATTCATTCAGCCTCTCCTGAGGATTATTCTTTTGGGCTGTAGACAGATGGGGGAAAAAAGTCTACACTTCTGCTACCCTGGCTGTAAGGGCTTTAAATTGTCAGTTTCATATGCTTAAATATCAGCGATATTTAATGTCACTGCTTAAACAGAAATTGTTGACAAACACTGAAGGTTCAGAGAACAAGGAATTGCAGGATTTATTGCATGCAGCTGAACAAGTGGGAAAACATACTTTGCAATGTGGTTATGATTCACTGGAGGCCTCTTGCAGGGCTGCTGTGACATGACAGGTTCTGTTATTAGAAGGTATGCTTGGTTAAAGGAACAGAATCTGCCTGATCATGTTAAAGCAAAATTATTTGATGCACCATTACAGCATGATACTGTGTTTGGTACTAAAGCAGAAGAGGTGTTGAAAAAAATGGGGGATAAAGCAAAATCCATGCAGACAGTCAAGGATTTCTTACAGGTGCAGCCACCCAGGTTTAGCAGGAACTGGCCCTCTAAATATTGGTCCTTTCCAGTGTCAGACAGACCACAAAGAGGCAGATCTCAGCCCCAAGACTCATACAGGCTTAAACAATGGGGTGCTCCTACCTCCAAAAGCGGAGAAGACAAATCACAACCTTACATCAAACAGTCCCAGTGACTTTCCTCTACCAGATCCAAGCACTTTTCTTTTGGCAGCCCCCTTAGGGGGAAAACTAGCACTTTTTTCATCAAATTGCAAATGGTTACCCAAGACAAATGGGTCCTGAACATAGTGTCCCAAGGCTACAGGTTCCATTTTCACACCCTGCCAAGGTCAAAAGGTATGCCAGACCTGCCACACAATCAATGGGCAGAGGCACAAAAACAAATTACAGCCCTCATGGACATGAGGTCCATTCAGCAAGTACCACAGCAAGAGCAGGGGCAAGGATTTTACTCCAGACTTTTTTCTAGTACCCAGAAAGGACAAAACCTGGAGACCAATAATGGACCTGTCAATTTTAAATACGTTTCTGGAAGTTCCAAAATTCAAGATGTTGACTCTACAGCAACTACTGCCCATGCTGGGCAAGAAGGCTTGGCTCGTAACTTTGGACCTAAAAGAGGCATTCCTGCATGTCCCAATCAGACAATTTTGCAGAAGATACCTCAGATTCATAGCTGGCTCAATGAATTACCAATTCTCTGCACTGCCATGTGGCTTATCTACTACGCCCAGGGTCTTCACAAAATGCCTGGCACCAGTAATTGCGTTTTGCAGACAAAAAGGAGTTCAAATATACCCTTACTTGGACGACTGCCTAATTCAAGCAGAGAACAAAGACATTCTTCTGAAGTATCTGGCGTTTGTAAAAATATTACTACTTGGCCTAGGGTACACAGTAAACGAAAAGAAATCAAAACTAGTGCCCTCTCAAGAGATAATATTCCTGGGTGCAAGCTTAAATACAACTGCCCAGATGGCTTATCTCACGCCAGACAAACAAAAGCATCTGACTACTTACTTCAAGAAATTGGCAACAAAAACCCACTTATCTGCAAGGAAAATCCTGCAGGCCTTGGGTTTCATGGCATCTTGCATTCTACTAATTCCATATGCCAGACTGCATATGAGGAAACTACAATGGTACCTAAAAAGTGTTTGGACTTAGCATTGCCACAGCCTGGAGACAGTAATTGCACTCATTCCCTGCCTGCAACAGGAGTTTCGATAGTGGGCAGAAGCCTATCACCACAACAAAGGTCTGCCATTCAGTTTACCCACAGCCAGACACTGACAACAGATACATCAGATTATGCCTGGGGGGCCCATATGGCAGGAAAATGTATTCAGGGCACATGGACTGCAAACCAGATGCATCTTCACATCAATCAAAAAGAGATGCTAGCTGTTCAAAATGCCCTGATGGCTTTCAAGGACCTGCTTTATCCAGGACAGTTACTGATAAAGACAGACAACACTACAGTGATGTGGTACATAAACAAGCAGGGAGGTACACATTCCTACCCCCTCTGCAGACAAGCAATGACCTTTTGGGACACAGCATTGGCTTTTCAAGTTCATCTGCTAGCACAATTCCTGCCAGGAAAATCAAATACTCTGGCAGACGAACTAAGCAGAAACCTCATGGATCCCCACGAATAGAAACTGGATCCACAAGTCTTCAGCAACATAATAAAGAAATTGGGATGCCCAGACATAGATACATTTGCCTCTCCTCACAACTGCCAATTGCAGAGATTTTGCACAAGGATTTATCACAAGCAAGCATGGAAAGTGGACGACCCTATCCTTCATCTGGAAAAATCTAACGGTATATGATTTTCCCCCCACTGCCTCTCCTTCCCAGGGTACTCCTAAAGGTCAGACAAGAGAAGCCAAAAATTATACTGATTGCAGCAGACTGGCCATGCCAGCACTAGTACTCAGTCCTAAAGAGCTTGTCTCAAGCTCCAGCATGGATATTGCCTCAAACTTCTCACTTGCTGACCCAACAAAACAATCAGATCCTGCACAGCCAACTCAGGACCTTAAATCTGGCAGCATGGCGGATAATGTAGCCATTCAGAACACTCCTCTTTCAAAAGCTGTTATGGATGTTATCCTGGAGGCCAGGAGGCCCAGTACCAGAAAATCTTATGCAGAAAAATGGAAGGGATTCTGTGCTCAGAGCCAGGAACAAGGCATTGACACGTGTACCAAATATCTCTCAGATTTTACAATACCTAACTGAGATGCTGAACAAAGGCCTTTCTTTCTCATCAATTAAGATTCATGCCTCTGCCATTTCAGCCCATTACAATACAGAACCACCTATCTTTTCTCATCCTTTAATAAGGCAGTACCTCAGAGGGACCAAAAACATTAGGCCTCCAAGGAGAGTACCAATTCCGGCCTGGGACCTCAATTATGTTTTGGAAAAACTCACACTGCCTCCTTTTGAGCCAGCATCAACAGCAGATATAAAATTCTTATCCTGGAAAACAGCTCTGCTCCTAGCAATAACCTCTGCAAGGCGAGTCTCGGAGTTACAAGCACTCATGGCTGTGGAACCTTTCATCATCTTTCATCCAGACAGGGTTTCCCTGAGGACAAACCCTACATTTATGCCTAAGGTGGTGTCCAGTGTGGCCCTTAATCAAACCATTCACTTGCCTACCTTTTATCTTAATCCACAGAACAAGGGTGAGAAAATTCTGCATTCTTTGGACATACACAGGCAGCTACACTTCTACTTGGACAGAACTAAAGCTTTCAGAAAGACTGAGCAACTTTTAGTGTCATATGCTGCAGGATCACAAGGAAAAGCTATCTCAAAACAGACTTTTTCTAAATGGACAGGCCATTGCATCCTTTTCTGCTATTGTCAACATGGCAGATCAGTGCCTATAAGGGCATTAGGCCTCATTCCACCAGAGCAGCGGCCACTTCAGCAGCCTTCCTCAGAGGAGTATACCAACCAAAGATATCTTAGAGACTGCAACTTGGAGTTCAGTGCACACCTTCACAAAGCACTACCACTTACCTCTTTACTCTAAGTCCAAGGAAATGTTATTTTTGTGCATGCATTTTTATTGGCATATTTTTCAGCATACCAATTTGGGGGCACCTGACATCTGGGGCAAGAAAATCTGAAGAAAACACCGTCAGCTGCATCTTTTATACCCCTGGCTCACTGACGTCAGGGAAGAGGCGACAGCAACCGACGCTGGACCTAGACTTTGGAATTCTGGCTGACTGAGGGTAGCCTGCCAGCAGGATCACCCAAGAGTAATGACTGCAACAGTGAATACACTCGAACATCTACATTTATGGTAGGTACACAACTGTACTTTCTGCATCCTAGAATGTCATGGAGGCTAAGCTCTCTCAACTCAGTACTGGCGAAACCTGTCAGGAGGAGAAGGAAACCACACTCACTACAATTCCAGTCTCACATAGACCTACCATGACAGCAAACCAAACACAAAAACACACAAAAACATACTCGGAGGCTCTAAATAAAAATCTGCCTAAGCAGCAGAGACCTCCAAACCAGACACCCAAGCAACTGCTACCCCAAAACAAAACACGTGCAACACATAGCTCAGAAAGCCAGTGTGCCGAACAGTCACAGCCCTTAAGGCTAAACAACACACCTGATACACTTGTAATAGGTGACTCTATCGTCAGGCACACTGACGTCCCGCTCACCAGGCTGAACAAGGAGAAGGTCACTATGAGCTGCCTGTCGGGCGCTAGGATCCGCCACATAACACAAGCACTCAGGTCACTCCAAGGCAAGTACAAATATGACTCAGTCATTGTCCATGCTGGTGTGAATGACCTGAGATGTACCTCCCTGGACTACATGAAAAGAGACATAGAGGAGCTCTCTGAGCATGTGGCCCAGGCCGGTATGACCCTGACCTTGAGTAGCATCTTACCCTCACCAAGAATGATGCCACAATATGACGACAAGATAATCAATTTCAACAACTGGCTTAAGTATTGGTGTCATTCAAAGGGGATCCAATGCCTGTCAGCCTGGGATGACATGCTCGACAGGCCACGATGCTTCGCTAGGGACGGCTTTCACCTGTCACCCCTGGGCTTTCGGATATTGGCAAAGGCTCTTGCTACCCCCATAGTGCCTTTTTTAGGCAAAGCTCAAAAGACAAACCCACCTCCATCGGTATCACAAGGGATAAAAAACTAAGAGTAATGCTACTCAACGCCAGAAGTCTAAACTTCAAGATGCATGCACTCGAAACTCTCCTTAGCATGGAGAACTTCGATATCTGTGCAGTAACAGAAACCTGGTTCAAGTCTCCTGAGAGCACCCCAGCACTACCAGGTTATACCTCATACCATGCTTTTCGGCCCCATAACTTGGACCGAACCAGAAAAGGAGGGGGGAGTATCAATATTCGTCAAAGATACCCACACCTCCAGGTTGGTGGCACAGCACGAAACATCAGAGACTATCCATGTGCAACTAACAGTGGGTAAAACTGCCTTCCAGTTTATAGCCTGCTACAGACCACCCTCCCAAACCCAGGAACCCCACTCGGCCTTCCTGAGAACACTGGAAAATATGAAGGTCTCTCCAAACACCATTATATTGGGCGACTTCAACTACCCAAACATAGACTGGGAGCATTACTCTAGCTCCAACATCCTAGCTCAAAGGTTCCTAGAATTTATAAACTCAAATGCTATGGAACAACTTGTTACCACTCCCACAAGAGGGGAAAACATATTGGACCTGATCATCACCAACATGGGGACTCTATGCTCCAGACCAGAAGTGTATCCCTCACTGGTAAGATCAGACCATAAACTAATCTCACTGGATATTCACATCCCGACCCCACCCCCTGCCCAGAAAACCACAGTGAACAACTTCTCTAAAGCAAATTTCACACTCCTCAAAACCGAGGTGGAATCCTTCAAAGTCCCCGGGCCTGTGGAAAATACGGCCCAGACTGCAGAATCCTTTATAAACGCATTCTATGAACACCTTCAGGAATGCATGGATCATGCAATCCCAAATAAAACCAAGACCCAATCCTCCAGAGGCAGACGTCCTGTCTGGTGGACCCCAGCCATAAACAAACTATACAATAGAAGAAGGAAGCTACTACATGATAGAGCAAAATCCCAAAAAGGGAAGGCATCTCTGATCAGTGTTAGCAAAAAACTACGGGCACTCATAAAATCGTCTAAGGCCAGCTTTGAGAGAAAAAGTGAACAGGACACTAAAGATAATCACAAGGCTTTCTTTAGTTATGTTAGGAACCTGGGTGGGAATTCCCAGATATGCTCAGAATTAGTCCAAAATGACAAAAAATACACCGAACCCACAGACATTGCCAACATCCTAGCTGACCGGTTCAGCGCAAACTTCTCCCCCCCTCCCTACCAAAAGGGCAAATATCTATCCCAGCAGAGTGCTGCCCCCCTGACATCTCAGATGCTCATTTAAGAGCCGCCCTCTCCAAAGCAAAAAACACAGCATCAATGGGACCAGATGGTGTCCCAGGCTGCGTCCTACATGAACTCCAAGAAGAGCTAAACCCAAACATAAAACTACTGTTCAATCTCAGCCTTACCACAGGATATGTACCCAAAGAGTGGCGTACAGCAACAGTGGTCCCTCTCCACAAAGGTGGTGCCTCAACAGATCCTGGAAACTATCGCCCCCATAAGCCTGACTAGCTTGGTCTGCAAAGCTATGGAAAGGATCATCATGGACCTCATTAAAAAAGATATTGGGACCTATAGACACTGGATCCTACCCAGTTCGGCTTTGTTAAGGGCAGATCCTGCCTCTTAAACCTGGTTGATTTCTTTGAAACAGTCACCAAGGCCATTGATGAGGGGAAGGTGGTCCACACAGCCTACCTGGACCTCGCAAAAGCCTTCGATACAATATCCCACTTGGGCATTATAGATAAGCTCACCAGCTTAAATATAAACCCCTATGTCACTATATGGGTTGCAAACTGGCTCAAGTACAGAACCCACATGGTTAGAATTGCTGGAGCCATGTCAGACTCCAAACCAGTCACAAGTGGCGTCCCACAAGGCTCAGTCCTGGGACCTCTCCTGTTCTGTATATATTTCTCGGAGGTACAGGCCAACACGGAAGGACTGTGGCTGACCAAGTTCCCAGATGACTGCAAACTGGGCGCTATAATCGACTCTCCAGCTGACACAATCATCCTCCAAAAGGGCCTCATAGAAACAGACAACTGGTGCCAGAGCCATGGCCTCAAGCTAAACGCCAAAAAGTGTATAGTCATCCCCTTTGGCAAAAACAAAGTGCCCACAAATTACCACATAGGTGGTAATCCATTAAGTACAGAAGAAGTAATTAGGGACCTGGGGACCCAAGTTGATAGCAATCTCTCATTTGACAACCACGTGGCCAAAGAGGTTAGAAAAACATTTTATATAGCCCACCTAATCATGAAGAGATTCACATCTAGATCAGGGAGGTCATCGTGCCTCTTTACTCATCCCTCATCAGGCCCATAATTGAGTACAATGCCCCTTTTGGGATGTACCTTACCAGACACCTGCAGCAACTGGAAAGACCCCAAAAGTACCTCACCAAGAGGATCAAAGGGCTCAAACAGATGCCATATGCTGCCCGGTTAAAGAAACTCCAGCTCTACTCAGTGGCATACCGCCTGCTCAGAGGCGATCTGTGCCTGACGTATAAAGCCATGTCCAACCCGGAATTAAGGGACATGCTGCACCTCAGAAAATCCAAATCCCATCGAGCTACGCGCTCGAGAGACTTGAACCTCAGCACTGACATAAATAGGACGTGCTGGAGGGACAGATTCATAACCCAGAGGCTCCCTTCACTCTGGAATAAAATCCCAATCCAGGTTAGGCAGAGTCCCTCATTGACTCTCTTCAAGAGGAATCTTGATGAGTGGATGGGGGATCGTAGGTTTACCCCGGGTATCACTTCTGTGTCACTGTTAGACAGAGGCACAGTATACTAACCTCGAAAAAGGGCATAGCAAAATTAATTTAAAATGGGTGGCGAAAGCCAAACACACTCTGGCTAGGCTTATAAATACCCTAGGGCAGATAGCCTAGTATGACCCTATGAACCTATGATCCTCCATGAAAAAATATTCTGAAGACAGCTAGATACAGCAAATTTAATCTCACACCAGCCCCTCAGCAGTCCCTCATTACTGGGATAAATTTGCTTCTCTTCTGCCTGGTGTACAGTGAATAATCATTTTCCACAAACACTTCTGTCTCCAGTTTTTAATACATTCCCCTTCCACCACAGATTTGTCAAGATCAAGTCTTTCTGCTCATATCAGTGCCTCATTATTAATACAGGTGTTGGCTGCTTTCTTACAGCCAGGTTTGGCACATACACTTGATGTACCCTTTCAATTAGCAAATCCTGCTGTGGAATACCACACCAGTTGCTCATTTGTTCTTTCATAAAAATAATGCTGTCTGTTCCTTCTAGTCTCTGGTACACCTTAAAATTTCAATTTTTCTCTGCACTCTGTGTCTTCTAACACTAACATTTTTTAAACTGCTCCGCTTAAGAAGCCTTATACTCAGTCAGCCTTTTCTTCATTTCACCCTCTAATTATTGTAATTTTATCATTTCATCTAAATTGCTAGTTAAAGCTGCTGCTTTTTCCCAGCTTTTTGTTATTTGAGTTGTTATATTCCTTCAGGGTTTCATTTATTTTAATTACCTTTGAGTACAGTTGATTTACTTTTTCCTGTAAATTAGTAGAAGTCATCTCTTGTATGAAATATGAAGCTTGAACTGCTTTTTTCTGAGTATTTGCAGGATTCGTTCCAGTCAGTATTTTTTCTACTCTTTTTTGGTGATTTTCTTTAAGGTTTTCTAAATTTCTTCTGTGCTGGCATTCAGGCACTTACTGCCCAGTAATTGAATTTTGCCCGAGTAGGCAATATCACTGGCTCTTGGTTCTCATTTTCTGTTTTCACACCAGGAGAGATGAGATTAAGCTGAGCTCAGTATGCAACCATCTTGGAAGCCTGTTTGTGGTTTTATTTTGATCATTATTTCTGCATTCGGTTCTTCAAGTTTATGGTCACTCCGTATAACAGACTTTCCCTCCCCTTCTCTGAGGCTTTTCTTTTAGTTTGACTGTTGTTTGCTTTCATTGTATGCCTTTAACTTTAGTCACACAAGACTTTTTTCTTGCTCTTAATCTTACAGATACAATTTTACAGGTTTTTTCCATATTTTTTGTGGCTTTGGCAGTTGTGTAAACTGTATGGTACTTCAGTTTTGCTTTTTATGGAGGGGAAGAGAGCTTTAAAAAGCACAAGTAACAAAGAAAAAATCCACATTGTGCAGATGTTCTCAAGCATCTGAAAATTTACTTGGACAGAACTAATTCTGTCCGAAAAGATTTCCAATTTCGTTTTTTTTTCCATAAAGAAACGCAGATGTCAATTTCCAAAGTTGCATTGAAAAAGAGATTATCAGATATATTAAATTCTGCTATCAGCAATATAACAAAGTCTTACTTTCTGAGCCTGGAGTGCAGTCAGCTGACTCAATGGCTACCTCTGAAGCATTTTTCAGAAATGTACCTTGGGATGGTATTTGTGGAGTAGCTGCATTGGCATCAGTGAATATTTTTGCAAGGCACTATAAGCTGGATCTGATCCTAGGTCCTCCTTTGGAGCCTAAGTCATAAGGGGAATGTTTCCTTCAGATAGCCACCCTAGAGGATATGCTTGAGACTGTGTCCTAGTGATTGAAGAGGATGGAAGTCTCCATCCCAGGTACAAATGTTATATGCTTACTGTAATGCTATGTCTGGAAAGGCAGTTCTGTCTTGGTAAACATATCCATCCCCTTCACTTCAGTACACATGGGACATGGAAGGCGATCTTTTCTTGTTGTGTCATCTTGTATTGTTTTGTTGTGCTATGCCCTAGGTTATGCTAACTGAGATCACAATAAAGTCCTTTGCAGAGAAAATGGGTAACTGGAGAAGCCAGGAGGCTGGGAAAGTTTTAGATGCTGGGCTGTTTGTCTTTGTCATTTTTCTTAGCAGGTGATTATTGCTTTATGTTCCTAGTCTTCGGGTGTTATTTTACTCATGTATTTTGAATTACAGTACTTTTTAGATATAGAATATTTACCTATGTGGTGATTCTTTTCATGTTCTTCCCACATTCTACCAAAGAAGTTCTTTTTTTCAAAATAAACCAAAAATAAACTGTGGAGGGTGTGATGTTAACTTCCTAAATTATGTTATGCAATTAGTTCACTTAAGAAAAATTTAACTTTAAAATATAACTTTAAAATACGTGTTACAAAATAAACAAATAGAAAATAGTAGGTAGTCCACAGCTGAGTTAAAAATGGAAGATTCTTTATTGTAACACACAAACAAGTGATTCTAGTTGAATATATATGGGTCCCCTTCATATGATCGAACTTTTAAACGCTCGACTTTCATATGGCCGAGACCATATGATTGAACTTTTAAAAGTTCGAACGGTCTGAATGGAGATCCCCATAGAGCAAAGAACGGGAAGATTTCACTTTTCCACAATGTAGTGTGATCTTGTAGTTATATTTAAATAGTGGGGGAGGGCGGGGGAGTACAGGGGGGCTTGCCCCCTGCTAGCAACATTTAATTGTTTTCTTCTTTTAATTTTTTTTTTTTTTTTTTTTTTACATGTTTGAACATTTAAATGTTTGATCATATGGTCTCGGCCATATGAAAGTTGAACATTTGAATGTTCGGTCATGTAAAGTAGACCCATATATATATATATATATATATATATATATATATATATATATATATATATATATATATATATATGTATATATAAAATCAGGTTGATTGCAGCAAGGGAGTAGTTATAGGGTGGCTCTGTTAAGAGCAATAAAAGCTTTACAGTCCCCTTCCCCCTTAACACCATAGTGTAATCAGAAATTGTGCTAACTAACACTGAATCTAGAAGGCTATAGACAAATTACATTTATTTTATTTATTTATTTTATTTTACATTTGTTGAGCAGGAGAGTCCGACTGGATACATATCCATTTTCAGCGGAGGCCCAGGGAGAAAAGCTCCATAAATTAATAACAGAACACAAATAGCATTGGTAAAACACAAATTATAAAAGGTTACATAATTATTAATTTTTTTAAAAAATAGCAAAAAACCTCATACCAAAGACCAGTTTATTAATGCTTTGTATAGGCTAACCAACTAATCAAAACTTTAAGAGACAAACTAATTAAAAAATGACTGACTGGCTAAGAAAAAGATCTACCAATAGCCATCTACCAGAATAAATATTAATAAATACTCCAGAATAGCTTACCAGTTATTTTATAATTGCTGATGTATACAAAAGATGGCACTGTAAGATGAACAAGTGTTAATAGTTCAGTCAGAACATGCTTGATGGGTTTATGAAGATGTTTTGAGAATATCTTGAAAAGGAAAAACAGTGCCCAAAGAATCTTTCATCTTCAGGGAAAATAGATTGTAATCTAAATTTATAGCATCAGTGGGGTGCTTTAATCACGACTAGATACACCAGTGGATGACCAAGGAAGGTCCCATTCACTGGTTTGTTGATCTATTGGTGATAACTGCAGAAAGATCTTGTTGTACTTCCCTTCAGTGACTGGGAACATTGTTACTAATGGGAGTTGCTTTCCTACAAATGGAGAAACTATTATTGGCCCTCTTCAGTGTAATCATACATGACCACTCATTTACTCCCCCCCCCCCCTTAAAAAAAGCAGAGATGTGCCTCATCTCAAACTCTTTATGCCTTCTCACAGGGTGGGGAATTTTCTTCACAATATTTCTCTAAATATAGGAGGATGTTGATGTAAAAATGTTGCAGTTCTTGAATACCTTTCTTCCTGCATTTTGGCTGATGGAGCCTGCTCCTCGAGTTATTTAAATGACTTGATCTATTTGTGGAGCTGAATTTCAGGATCTAAGGCTCTTTTCCCCTAACACACATGCTGGCTCTCACAGGTACATCTGGAATATCTAGTTCAGAAACGATGTTTGGAATGCCTCTGAATGTTGTGTTACTCGGTCTTGGATGATGATGAGGGAAGATAATGATTCTGGGAGACACTGACCTTTTTTGGGATCAGAAACTGAGGTATTTCTTTAAAGTCCAGCTAAGTCCCATCTTCTTTCTGGGTTCTGCAGGGTTTTGTATGTCCCTCCATTTTGAAGACCTGATTTTAGCAGGTAAGTAAGGACTGCATCTATGTGGATCATTGCAAAAGAAAACAAATAACATGCATCTACCTTTAATTTGTCTGTTATGAATCGCAGTCTACACTAAACCATGTACTGCAAACAGCTTCAGAATTAAACACGGGTAACATTTAGAATGTCTTTTCAGTTTTATTCACTAATCGGAATGACTTTGAGAAGATCCCCCCACAAAAGTGCTCAGGTCTGTGTTTGAGACAGCTGACACAAGCCTAGCTCAATTTTGAAGTGATGGTTACACTGCCTTGGCTACAGGCTGTGGTCTACCAGCTCAACGTCAGGAAACTGTCTAAAGTGTTTCCCAGTGCAATGTATACCTTGCTTGGTGAACATATTAAGGAGATCATGTTAAATCTCACAGAGATAGTCAGTAGGTCACCTTTCTGCATCCCTTGTACAAAAGTAAAAGATTAGTGGCTGCTTATTTCAGATGTATATGTAATGTAGGGAAGCATCCACACAAAATTCATGGAATGTCTAAATGTCAGGATAATCCTCAGATGAAGTTGCAGTCCCTATACAGGCTATTTATTTGAAGATGACTTGCCTGGCCACCTTCACAATTTCCAATATCATATCCATTGATTCAAGTAGAGGGATTTCTTTGTTCAGCTTGGTATTATCTGATTGCTCAGCTGAACTTTTTAACTCCAACAGCAAATTATCTTTCATCTTGTAAATATTCTGTTGGGCAGCAGATCACTACGCATCTGTTTGGAGAGTGATCACCATCCAGAAATTTACATTTATCTTATAATGATTTTTAAGTAGGTTGGTGTATCATATTTAGAAGGATGTGAGAAACTACACAGAAATAAATTCCTTTGTTTTTGCTCCCTGAAAGGGAAAAATAAAGTGAAAAAGTAGTGCAGATTTGATTTTATAGCATATAAGAATCTGCTCCCATCATCAGATAGTGAAGTGAGTCAACTTTCCAGCTATTCCAAATGGCCATATGTTCTAAACTCTTTTTCTCTGTCCTGTTTGTGACATTTTTGTTAAAGAATGAATGTTTTTGTCATTCTTAACACAGACTAGAAGTCATTGTCTCATCCAGTAGTAGAATTTTGGCCTGTAGCCAGTGAGGAGTTCTTGGCCCCATACAGCATTGTAGAGATGTAGCCTTTTTCTGCTTTGGTCACATTGTATACTTACATAGCAGATTATTCATACTGATGTCCACACCATGTCTACCAGCGTCTCTGCTTCTCCCTTTCACTTGCTACAGTATTGCTGGGGCTGATTATGGATCCTAAGGGCATCTTGGGGGCTCAGTCATTTCTTCTTCTGACGTTTTTTTCCTTTATATACCCAACTCGTACACTACCCCACCTCCCATGCTTATTGCTTTGATTTGAGGGAGACTTCCCTTTTTGAACCACACCTTCCTTAAGGGAACATCATTGACAAATGCCTTCGCACCAAGGACAGGCTAATTTAACCCGGGTTGACTGGGCAGTAGTCAGGGTAATATCCTTCTGTGCCACAGTTGATCACTGTCTTCTTGATAGCTCAACATTATCTGTAGTCATGGAGAAAATAATGGCTGTTTATAGTATAGCTTGCGCAGCCTACAAGATTCCAATCTCACACACATGTTCAGACTTAACCTGAACTGACTGGCTTCACGGCAGCCCAGATTGTGACTCATGATATACCACCTTTTTGACATAAATCCTTCAATGAGGATTTCATTTTGGATGATAAACTAGAGGTATGTAAGGATGAATAACAGGAATTTCATTTCTTTCCTCCCTTTTCTTAGTTGATTTTTAGGGCCATACAGACTTATGGTCCCACCTTCTCCCTTTGAGTGCCCAGAGTCATGGAGTTTCCAACGGAAATAAAAACGTTTTCCATTTCAGTATATTGTCATTGATAAAAGCAAGTTTCAATGCCCTTGTGTTTGAATAATTCAGAACTCAACAGTGAGTGGTACTATTTCTGTTAATGATTAAATCATAAGTATGGGCAGTCTTAAATCTGCTATAGTTAGAGTAAATCATTATAAAATAGGCACAGCTACCAGTCATTGCCTTTATAGCCTTACATTAGAGACCAGTGTACTCTTCACCCAGTGAGCCACTTAGTTGATAGCAAAGTAGCTCATCCCAGCAGTAGGGAAGGTAAGCTATCAGTAAATTGGGAGTACTTACAGCTGCCCCATACCTCACAAACTCTTAGCACAAGAGATGTGGACAAATCCAAAAAATAATGGGGCTGTATAGGTGCCCCATAGCTCAAAATTCTTAACACAAGAAATATGGATAAAGCCAAAAATAATTGGAGGGCCAAAGGACTAAAATAGGGACAGATTTTAAATATCACTCTTATAAACTTGGAAAGTTATTAGAATAACAGAGAGCGTTGAAAGAAACCTGAAGGGGGGATTTGTGGTGCTCTTACTTTTGTGACTTAAATAAACTAACTCTTAATTGTACAAGCAGAATGGGCGGAATACCCCAAGATAACACAGCTCTGACTAGTGAATAGCACCCTCCTTCCTAGTTGTGAGGATCTTTACTGCAATCCTCAGATGATCACCATTCTCCTTTTGGGGACATGTCTGTAACTGACTCTTTGACAGGTGTGATAATCTGCAAGAACTGTGAGAAAGAAAGACAAGTATTTGAGAGGGGCAGAGAGCATGCAAGCTACTAAGAGTAAGCAGTTAAAAGGAATTTAGACTGCTGACCTTTTGTACAGTGGTATTTGTGAAAATGGCATGGTAGGTTATTAATTCCACTCCTCATTTTTATGTTTACTTCCTTTGAAATGATGCACCACAGAGCAGCAGGATTAGCAGACTCCATTTTGCACAGAATCTTTGCAAGATTGTGTACTTATGCGTCAAACTAAATTATTCACAAAGCTGGAAACTGTAGTGAGGAATTTGAGGTTTATTTTTGTCCCCTTATGAAAACTATGGCAAATAGATATTTTAGTCTTTGTTTATTAGAAAGGATTGTGTGTTTTCATATTCACCACTCTAGCACCTTATAGAATAGTATTGATGTACTTATGCAGGAAGCATCACCCCACATGATGACCATTTGTGAGATAGTGTTCATTTGATTGATATAATAGGGTCACTGCAGGTGGACTTAGCCATTCCCCTGAGGTGCAGCGACCTAGAAGTCAGTCATATTAAATAGGGGGTACAATCCCTGATTAAGGGAGAGAGTATTAGTGGCTTTATCCCCAGAAAAAACACTTTATTTGAATGTTGTTTTGAGGCGTGGGTTCTTTTCAAAACAACTTTGAGTAATTGCTTTACTGCTGGTTTTCCTAAGCCACCTTTGTTAGTGGTATTGTTGAGCAGACAAGTGTCTTGAATGAGATTGTGAACGAAAATATAGCTAGGTTGCTATTAAAGTTTTTTCCTTTTAAATGTTATCTTTATCAGGACTTTTGCAATATACATTATCTGTACATTGCTGATGGTAGAAACAATGGCATTGCATAGATTATAAGTTTGCAACAAAGAATATTCAACTATGTTTACATAAAAAAAAACATGTGCAACACATTATGTACACATAATGTATATAGGTATAAGAAAGTGATACAAGTATGCCATTGTTTTAATGAAAGCTGAGTATTCACAGAAAGAGTAATGGATCAGTTACAACTTGTGTACAGCAGAGTAAAGGGAGTACCGTATAGTATAGTCATATTATGTATTTAGGTGGCCATACTAGCTTAAAAGTATTTGGGTTAGAATGTGGTTTTGGCATGTTACAAAGTCATTTAATGACTTGTAAGGCAAAGTGAGATGTTATCCTGCATCTCTGAAATACTTGCATTTCTTTAAGTAGTATAGATGGGATTATTATTTCTATAGAGAATCAATTCATCTGTTTACCTGATGTCTTGTGGTATATCATCACAATGCATCGGGCAATTTTTGAGAGGGCATTTTCTGTGACAGTGAGTTGGAATGGTGGCCAGGCTAGTAGGAATCCATTTTTTCTGAGAGAGTATGTTGACTCTCTTTTGCATAACTTGCATTTTAATGGTGGGCAGTGTCTATCATTTAGCAGCTTGAATGTGAGTGTATTTAATGGGCGAAAAGCTCTAGTTTACAGCGGTAGCCATTTATGTTTTGTTAAAGTGGCGCAGTGCCATTTGTGATTGGTCAAATGCACATATACACGTATTTTGTTTTGGATTGTGTTGACTTATGGTTAGAAGTTAGTGCAGTGAGTGGTAGTCCAGATTTGAGTTTGAGTAATGACATTCTTGACAATAGCTTGTCCATTTTCTAGCCTTAGTAAGTTGGACATTTTATATGCCATTCTGAGCTATGATATCACTGTATTGACAATGCACTCTATATGCATAATAGATTTAAGGTTCTAATATAGTAAGCATCCCAAGTGCTCTATAATGTGGAAATTGGTAGGGTATAACCACGTGGCTCAGTAATGGATATACTGCCCTACTTTGAGTCATAGTATAGTGCCAAATGATGATAGTCTTTGTTATATCAAGGAGTAGTTTGTAGTTAGTCATTTGAAGTTATTTTTAGTACAGGCAATATTTTTTTGCCAGCTTCTGTGATCACAGTATGGTTTTCATGTAATAGGCAGTATTGATGTGGTATATCTCAAGGTAGATCATTTATGAACAAGGATGACAGGAGAGTTCATAATACAGATTCTTTCCCTTGTGGGTATCCCTAAGTTTAGTCTGTATTAGATTTTACAGTGGTACATGACACTTCGAATGTTCTTCCTGAGAGATATATTGAACCATAATGTTACCTCTTTTAAACACCTGCTGGATTTTTGACTTGTTAATCAACACTGTGTGATCTGTAGAAATGCAGCCATGGTTAAGAGTCCTACACTCATGCTATTGTAAATTTGATTAGTAAAGGTAAAAGTGGCATTCACAGTACTATATTTAGGTCTAAACCCATGCTGCGCATCTGTAAGAGTATCACAATTTGATATGTAGTTGAGAATTTGTTTGTGGATTAATATCCCCAATATTTTGGTTTTGGTGTATACAGTGATTGTTAGTTGATAATCTGCTGCCGCTGGCGGGGTTTGAGATATGAGGTAATGGAGTATTTAGAGCATGTTTGAAACTGTAAGGAATCGATTGTGTGGCTAAAGAGAGGTTGAAAATATACATGAGGAGAGTACCCAACAGTTTGGGAAGTGGGTTTGTAGGTGCAGTTTGTTTTGGCAAGAAGTTCTTTAATTTCTGTCTTTGTTATTAGTGTAAAATAGAAAGGACACTAAGCAGGTATTTGTGCAAAGGGATACAAGCTGCCATGTTAATACTGAACTAAGGATCAGAGTTTGATGGGGAAGAAGACAGTTTGTCCAAAATGCATTCTACTATTTTTGCTGTAAGAGCATTGGTATCTGGTTATTTGGGGAGCAGCTTTGATGTGCCTAGAGTTTGATTGTTTTCCATAAGTACCTTAGCTGGCTTCAATATTTAGCCTGCATATTCTGAATGTAGCTGTTTTATTTTGTATTCATTTTGATTCTTACTTCTTAGCTTAATTTTAGGTATTGATTGTATTTGTCACTGTTGTTTGGGTCAGCTTTCCAAATTTTCCAGACATTGTCTCTGAGCTTTATGCTGTGTTTTAAATCAAATGCAAACCATTGAGTCAGTTTTTCTCTGATTATTGCTTTCTTTAAGGGAAGCAAAGTGTAGACAGAGCAGAAGTTATATCAGTGCAGTGGTATAATTTCTTTCAGTAAATGTGGAGTAGTTCTGCATTAAGCCTATTTTCTACAATGTCTACAATATTTCCTTATAGTACAACTTCATTGGGGTAGTTTTACTTTTATTGTCCATCTAATTAAGATTAGACAGTAGACGCTAAAATTATTATGTGGTAATTGAATTTTATACTCCCTTTTTAAAATTACTTGACATTATTTTCACATGCAGAGATTGATTTAACTGCTGTATGTATCATAATGTGTGAACTGTTCGTGAGAGTTCTGGTTTAGTGGTGCACACAATTTCACAAAAGTTGCAATAGATATTGAATGGTGAGAAAAATGTACTAGTGATGAGCTAAATACCATTTATATCTCCTGAATAGATTGATGTTCATTCTCAAACAGAACAAACAGCTTTATTTGTATCCATTTAAGTATGCAAAGTAGGGCAGTTGTCTTTTCAGTTTCTTTCATTTGTGCGTGGGACTTCAACTTGTGCATCTGTTAGTTGAATCATTAAAAAAATGGTAACAGTGCACACACCAAAACTCAATAACCAAATTAAAGTATACTGGAAGGAACAAGAAGAAACTCCAAAGATATAACAATGAGAGTTTAATGATGTATACTCCACACATTATCCGTTTTGCATAAGTTGAGGCACAAGCTGCACCTCTTATTTGTTTATATAACTCCCCTTCAAAGTAAATAAAGTTATTATGCAACACTAGATCCATCAAATCTGTTATAAAATTAATATCTAAATTGTCTAAAAAAAATTGCATTCAATCAAACTATCGTGAAACATTTTTAAACTTTCAGTTTTGGGGATACAACTATTTCGGTGCTGAGAAATGTGAGGTTCTCACACCATAAATGACTTTTCAGGCATCCCAAAAAAGTTCCAAGAATCCTTTAAAATGTGCAAGCAAGTCAAAAATATAAGCATAAGTTTCTGCTCTATATATGTAGCAAGTGGATACATTTTGGAGCTTTGAGTTGCTGCTAATATAGGTCTAAATGTGGGATCCAGGACATTCATGTGGACTTCAGGTATCCTGAAAATACATGACATTCTAGGGGATGATGTAGATAAAAATTCAGACAGATCTGTATTCACTATTCCTTGTATTAATGCATCAAGTAAAATGTATTTTTTTCTGTAAACTATGTTAACGTGATTGATAGACACCCTTACATAAAAAACTTAATCTTGTAATATATTAAACTTTTTCACAGTATAATCAATAGTGTTACATATTACAATGCCTCTCCCTTTATCAGGCATCATCACTCTGCTGTTCTTATGTTTGATAAACTTTTCTAACAAAAGTTTCTTGTCCTTAGATAAATTGGTCTTGAAATCATCATGGATCTTAACTACTCTATAAATATCCTGCTTAGACATTTGCATGTTTGGGTGTTGTATAAAGGTGTAAATACTTCTTTTTTTTTTTTACATTCATTAGTGTCCCTATTAGATACATTGTTACCAAAACTGAATAGCAAAATTCAACTTTATAGTATAAATGTTCAATTCGCAAAATGTGACCACCGTATCAAAATGATAACCAGGGACAAAACAGAAACCTTTTTGAAGTAATGAAAAATATTTGAAAGAAATGTCACTACTTCTATAATTAAAAGTGTTAAAACCATTACATGTAAAAGTCACTCCATCATTCTTAAGGACTATACCTAATCCTGAATGTTCTGTATTCCCCTTCTCTTTCATGTTTGTTTTCGAATTGCATATTGTTCCCTTAGACTGAACTCCCACTTTCTGTATTCCCCCTCTGCTCTGCTATTTTCTGGGAGTATCTTGGGGGGGGTCTAAAGGGTCATTAATGTTATGTTCATTACCTCCCTCAGTACTATAACATGCATCATTATTTACATTCTGCCTTTCTGAATGCTTAACATTTCAATCTTTACTAGATGCAACAGGTGAATAATATTCCTTTCTTTTAACAACATAATACTTTAAAACATATGCTTTACCTTGCTTGTATTGCATTATATTTTTATCTGTTCTCTTGTTCTTTCTTTTAATAATATATTCTACTTGTTTATCTGCATGAAAAAACACCTTATGATATTTTTCATGAATGTAATTAAAAAGTAAATCACTTCTAATACATTCAACACACTAACACTTTAAAGCAATTCAGAAATCAAGAAACTACTACACTTAATCAAAAGTTCCATTAGATCAAAGCCATGCTGGTCAAACATTTTAATAAATTCAAAAAGGCAAAGTCCACATCAGCCCAGATGCCGGGTTAAGAATCAGATCCAAGTTTATTAAAACCAAAAACAAGGTTAAAATTCCAAAGCAAGGTTAAAGTTATAAAATAAGTTGAGCACTTTCGTCCTACTCTGGACTTCCTCAGAACATAAATAACAGTTAATACCAATACTCCATATATAGTCCACCTCATAGTAATTAAGCCATAAACTAATAAACTGGTAAGGTATCCCCAGCAACATTTAAAGGGGCTCCAAGTAGTTCAAACAGTTAGTCTTTTCTCTCAAAAAACAGATGGGTTAAATGCAAAGGTATAACACAACCTAAAATCAGGAGTAAATATTCATGTCAATATTATATTTTTTAATTTGTTAAAAAGTATATGTAAAAATATATGTCTGCCAAAATAACTCAGTTACTTGGGTAAGAGCAACAAGTTAAAAAAAATTCTGCAACGCATTCTTGCATGTTGGTGAGGTAGCTATTAAACCATTGGTGGGTGAGTGGGGTGCAGCCAGTATTAGAAAGGTGTTGTAGAAGTTTTTTGTGTGATACTGTATCAAAAGCCTTCTAAAGGTCTAGTAGTAGTACAGAAGTAATATTACCTGAGTCGATAGATCTCTGCACAATATCCATGAAGGAGGCAAGTGCAGTGCTTGTGCTGTGTGAGGGATGAAAGCCATTGTTGGTTGGGGGGTGGTGAGTAGGTTGTTGCGTGTGAGATGGTGAAGTAATTGTTTATGGGTGTACTTGTAGTACATTCTCCATTGGTTTGTGCAGAAATAAGTCCAATAGATCCATCAGTATTAGGAGAGCTATTGAAAACATGTTAGTTTAATCATCTTTGGTGCTATGAGCAAATGCCCCAACCTCCTCTCAGCATTTTCCACATCATGGAAGTATGGATAGTTTGATATTCATACAAGGCTACTGGGAAGGAATAAGTAATTCATCTGCTTTGACTAACCAAATTTTTTTGACGGTGTTATTTTTTTTGGTGGGGGGGGGGTCTGATGGCTTTTGGCTGGATAACACTGTTTAAGGCAGGATTCATATTTTAAAGATCATTGACATTTTTAAAATTTTATTTTTAAACAGTGTGTTTACTAGCACCTTTTCCATGACATTCATGTTTACAAATTACATCTTTAATACTGCAAAAAGTCACTTTTGAAACTCCCACTGAACTCAGAAGCGCTGTAGAAATTCCTCCTGATGTCTGCAGCATGCATCCAGGGTGTACTTGCATCATTGTTCAGTAAGCACTAATTAAGGATAATTGTAATGTTCAAGGAATTGTAAAGCAGTTAGGTATTTGCCTGCCTTTTGCATTAGCAATAACATATGTCAAAAAAAAAAAAAAACATATGCCCTGTTTGGACATTAGTGTAGGAAATCAGGAGACATTTTTGGTGACAGTTCCATTTTTCGGCAACACTTTTCAACAAGTGTTTGCATGCATGAAGATGCATGTGACTACTCTCTGTTGAAAATTAAGTTTAAAAGTTAAAAAAAAAAAAAACACGCACACATTGAGATGTCTTTTCAAAAGCAGAAAGTGATTTTTCTGCATAAAGCACTTTTTCATGATAGATTACCACAAAAGCCAAGACATATAGTGAGTAATACTATATGAATAATCAGCGACTGGCAAATAAAATACTTCTCTCTATATCAAATTGACTATGCTTTAAGGATTCATTTTCCATAAGTAAGAAGGCATTTCATTTAACTGTGGTATCAGATAAGCATGTAATATGGTATTCTGTACATTTATTTATTTATTTTGTTTACTGAGTTAGTCCCACTAGGCATAGACAGTTTTCAGGTGAGTTTGAAAGGGATATCATAACATACCTTTCAGCTGTCCAGATTTTTTCCTCTTATTTTTTATTTACTTATTTATTTATTGTCTGATCCTCATAAAATGTGTGGTTTTCTGGCAAATCATTGTGGATTGAAGTCACTTAATAATGGTATGCATTTGAGTTTCAATCTTCATATCCTGCAGAGAGTCCATGCTAATGTAAAATTTAATAGAAAATTATAATTTAATAAATAAACATTACTTAAACAGTACATAAAGAGTAAATTTGCAGGTTAAATGTTCAGAGGAATGAGAAAGCGCACAAGGAAATTCAAAATAACATTCAGTTACACTAGACAGAGTATGTTAAGAAAAAAGTACATTGTAATTACAAAATGTCCTTGCTTTTACTAATGAATACTGCCCTGAATAATCTTAGAGAATTATTATAATTGTTAGGAGTAAACATGCACAGACTACAGACCTTTTACAGACGTATCACAAAGTTCTTTGAAGCAAAGACCAGAGATGACAAAGACAAATTTCACATTTTATACATTTCAGTTCCCTAGTTGTGTTCCAAGGCATTATTATTTCATTAGTTTTAGAAGGAAGCATTGCATTACTTTTTCCTTAGTTGTTTTGCTTTCCTAAAGCAAAAGTAACTAAACTAGTTCTTCCACCTGTAAAGGACAAGGATATAACTGTGCAAACCCAGAAACAGTGAAGAGCACCAATACACAGAATATCAACATACATCTCTTTTGTCTGCCTTCTATTGACTGATGTTCATCGTGCATACAGCTGCAGTCATTACAGATGGGTTATCCTGCCGTCAGGCAGGTCCTCGGTCTGCCGAATTCCAAAGTCTAGGTCCGGCGTCGGTTGTCGTCGCTTCTTCCCTGACGTCAGTGCGGCAGGGATATAAAAGAGGCAGCCAACGCCATTTTCTTCAGTCTTTCTTGCCGCGCGGTTCCTGAAGCAGAAGCAGTTCTCAAGTGCCGGTTGGCCAGCTCCTGAGATTTACGAAAGTATTTCAGCCGAAGTCTTCTTGAAAGCTAAGTACCCCGTTGGGGAAACTTTTCTTGCCTCAGACCGATGTCAGACAAAGTAAATAATAGCATTTCTTGTGGGAAGCAAATACCGCATAAGGATTTCCACTCTTTCTGTATACCTTGCTTAGGCCCAGACCACGACGTCTCGGCCTGCCGTTTTTGTGCTAGATTCAACAAGCGCACTATTAAGTGCCGGGCGGAGTTCGCCCTTCACTATTTTGGCAAAAAATTTAATTATATCATGTCGTCGGATTCTCCGACTCCAGTTTTGAGCAAAAGACGCAAAGATAAGGACCGACATACTAGGTCCGCACCGACTACTGAGACCGCGCTTAGGCCGACTACCGGTTCTCCGGTGCTCAGCGAGGCGCCTACACAGCCCCTGAGTACCGATGACACTACATTACCGGTGTCTTCAGTACCCGAGGTCGCAGGCTCCTCGGTCCCCATTCCTACTGCAGATACCGACGCCACTCTTGGCGGGGAAACTCAGAATTTAGACAGGCCTGCCTTTTCTCAAGGTGTCTTCAGGCCTTCCTCCTTCTCTATTAAAGCTTTCACTAAATCTAAAGCAGCCATGTAAACCAAAAAACAGGGTCCTCAGACCCCCTCTCAAGGCCCCATGCCTAAAAAGCAGATGCTTAAAATGGCTGAGGATTTGATTACTCTTATCAGGGGTTCTCAACCCCCCCTCTGACAAAAGGCCCAGATTAGAGGAAGACTACCCTTCCTCAGATCAAGCTTCTATTACCTCAGAACACTCTGATGACCAGGATTTAGCCTATTCTCCTTTCGAAGACTCTGATGCAGAGGAGTCTATTCCCTCGGTCTCCCCCCCCTGAGGACTACTCTTTTGGGGAAACCCTGCATACATTAAGGGAGCACTTTCACTGGGAAGGCCAAGATTACTCAGATTCCAAGAAAAGGCTCAGGGAATTTCTTCTGCTCCCCCAGCATAGGCCCCTGGCTATCCCTCCTGTTTTAGATATATTGGATGATGTGTACACAGAAGCCAGCCTTAATCCAGATTCTTTACCTCCAGCTCCTGTTAAACCAGACAGGTATTACCGGGTTCCTGATTCTCACCAGTTCCTATATACTGCTGACCCAGAAACTATTTCACAGGGTCCCAAGGGAATTAAGGCCTCTACTGCTAAAAACCCATTACCTTCAGAGAGAGATTCCAGAGCTTTAGAAAGGTGGGGGAAAAAGGTGTACACCTCGGCCACTTTAACCATGAGGGCATTAAACTGTCAATTCCATATGTTAAAGTATCAACAGTTTTTGTTATCTCAGTTGAAAAGCAAAATGACACAACCAGAACAACCAGATTTAAAAGAGTTGCAGGATTTGTTGCATGGTGCAGAGCAAGTGGGTAAACATACCTTGCAGTGTGGTTTTGATGCTTACGGGGTCTGTTATACGTAGGCATGCTTGGCTCAAAGAGCAAACCTTACCAGATCATGTCAAAGTTAAATTATTAGATGCACCTCTTCAAAAAGATGTATTCTTTGGTGTTAAAGCTGAGGAGTTACTAAAGAAAATGGAGGAAAAAGCGAAATCAATGCAAACAGTGAAAGATTTCCTGCAGGTACAACCTCCACGTTTCAGCAGAAACTGGCCTTCAAAAAATTGGTCCTTTCCAGCCACGGACAGACCTCAAAGGAGCAGATACAGACGCCCAAGGGGTAGAGGGCAACCTCAAGGATCTTTCAGAGCCAGACAGTGGCAAGCACCAACCCCAAGAGGTGGAGAAGATAGATCACAGTCATTCAGAAAACAGACACAATGACTTCCCCCTACACCTGCCAAGCAAAGCTTTAATGGCAGCACCTTTGGGCGGAAAACTGGCATTATTCTCAAAAAATGGGCATATTGTTACAAAAGACAAATGGATTCTGGACATTATAGACAGAGGCTACAGGTTCCACTTTCACTCCCTTCCAAAAATGAGAGGCATGCCAAACCTGCCACAAAATCAAAGGGCAGAGGCACAAAAACAAATTTCAGCTCTCATGGAAGCGATTCAAGAGGTACCTACAAAAGAACAAGGTCAAGGGTTTTATTCCAGACTATTCCTGGTACCAAGGAAAGACAAAGATTGGAGACCTATCTTAGACCTATCCACCCTAAACACATATCTACAGGTGCCAAAATTCAAGATGCTCACATTACAGCAGCTTCTTCCTATGCTGGGCAAGGAGTCTTGGCTGGTAACATTGGACCTCAAGGAGGCATACCTGCATGTCCCTATCAGACAAGATTGCAGAAGATACCTCAGATTTCTTGCAGGTTCAACCCATTACCAATTCTCTGCATTGCCATTTGGCTTATCTACTGCGCCCAGAGTGTTTACGAAATGCCTGGCATCAGTAATCGCCTTCTGCAGACTACAAGGAATACAAATCTACCCATATCTGGACGACTGCCTGATCCAAGCGGACAGCAAGGACATACTACTGCAGCACCTGGCGTTTGTAATAAAACTATTGAACTTCCTGGGATACACAGTCAACAAAAAGAAATCAAAACTAATACCCTCTCAACAAATAATTTTCCTGGGTGCCAGCTTGAACACAACCACCCAGATGGCCTACCTCACGCCAGACAAACAAGGGCAACTGTCTCAATACTTCAGCAAAATGGCAACTTTCACCAGGATAACTGCAAGGAAAGTCCTGCAGGCTCTGGGATTCATGGCATCTTGCATCCTACTAATCCCATGTGCAAAACTGCATATGAGGAAACTTCAATGGTACCTAAAAAACTTATGGTCTCAACACAGCTACAGCTTGGAAACAATTATACCACTCATTCCATGCCTTCAAAAGGAATTTTTGTGGTGGGCTCAAACATGCCAAAGAAACACAAGTCTCCCTTTCTGTGTACCTCAAGCAACTCATATCATCACAACAGACACCTCAGACTACGCCTGGGGAGCACACATGACAGATCAGTGCATTCAGGGAAAATGGTCCCAAAAAGAGAAGCACCTACACATCAACCAAAAGGAAATGCTAGCCGTGCAAAATGCTATTATGACCTTCAAAGACCTACTGCATCCAGGCCAGCTATTGATAAGGACAGACAACACCACAGTGATGTGGTACATAAACAAACAGGGGGGAACTCATTCATACCCCCTGTGCATGCAAGCCATGACCCTATGGAACACAGCACTGGAATTGCAAATTCAACTACAGGCACAATTCCTGCCAGGGAAGGAAAACAGACAACCTAAGCAGAAATATGACAGATCCACACGAATGGAAGTTGCATCCTCAAGTTTTCACAAGGATAACTCAGGCATGGGGACAGCCAGACATAGATCTCTTTGCCACCCACAGAAATTACCAGTTGAAAAAATTTTGTTCAAGGACCTATCATCCACAGGCCTGGAAAGTGAACGCACTTTCTTTCAATTGGACAACATTGACAGTTTATGCCTTCCCGCCTCTTCCTCTGCTGCCCAAAGTTCTACTAAAAGCCAGAGGAGAGAGGCCGAAAATGATTCTCATTGCTCCAGACTGTCCAAGACAACGCTGGTATCCGCTCCTGAAGACCCTGACACACTCCCCACCATGGATCCTACCTCTAGTCCCTCTTCTTTTGTCACAGCACAACTACAAAACCTTCCACAGCCAGCTCAAAATCCTAAATCTAGCTGCATGGAGAATTCCTTGATTTCCCAACAGACTCTCCTCTCCAAGGAGGTGCAGGATGTCATCTTGGAGGCCAGAAGACCTTCTACTAGAAAAGCCTACTCCGCCAAATGGAAACGATTTTGTGCCTGGAATCAAAAAAAGGACCAGAATCCTTGGGTAATAAATATTCCTCAAATTTTACAGTACCTAGCTGAGATGTTAAACAGTGGACTTTCCTTCTCCTCCATCAAGATCCACGCTTCAGCCATTTCTGCACAATACAACACAGATCCTCCTTTGTTCTCACATCCTCTCTTAAGGCAGTTCCTCAGAGGGGCAAAGAATATAAAACCCCCAAGGAAACCACCAGTCCCTGCTTGGGATCTCAACTTCATATTGGAAAAGCTGACCCTTCCTCCCTTTGAGCCAGCTTCTTCAACAGAACTACAATACTTGTCATGGAAAACAGCCTTTCTTCTGGCTATCACCTCAGCACGCAGGGTTTCGGAGCTACAGGCCCTCATGGCTGTACAACCATTCATCATTTTCAATCAGGACAGAGTTTCCTTACGAACCAACCCTACCTTTATGCCAAAGGTAGTATCCAGTGTAGCTTTGAATCAGACTATCCATTTACCTACCTTTTATCCAAATCCACAAAACAAAGGGGAAAGACTACTACATTCCTTGGACATTCACAGACAACTTCGTTATTATTTGGACAGGACAAAGCCATTCAGGAAATCCGAGCAACTCTTTGTGTCCTATGCTACAGGTGCTCAAGGAAAGGCTATTTCTAAACAGACAATTTCAAAATGGATAGCCCACTGCATACGCTTTTGTTACTCATTTCATGGAAAACTGTGCCTGCATGCATCAGATCCCACTCCACCAGGGCCACAGCTACCTCTGCAGCTTTCCTCAGGGGGGGTCCCTACCAAGGGCATTTTGGAAGCAGCCACTTGGAGTTCAGTGCACACTTTCTCCAAGCACTATCACCTACCACTATACTCTAACTCTAGAGCGGGTTTTGCCACAGCAGTCTTGCAGGGCATCCTCGCTCCTCCAAGTTCCACTTGGTGCCTACCACCCCTACTTAGCTTTGGGATTCTTCCCATCTGTAATGACTGCAGCTGTATGCACGATGAACATAGTACAGTTTTGTACCTACCATAAATGTAGATGTTCGAGTGCTCATACAGCTGCAGTCCAGGTTACCCCCCCCTCTGCCCCCTCTTAGGACAGGCCTTATGACAAACACCTTATCATACAACCTATTTGGGGTATTCTCTTATGGTATATTTGCTTGCAACTACTGTTTTCTGATTATTCTATATTGCATGTTTGCATAAATTTATGGTTTGCCTTCCTTCTGGGGGCACCTGACATCTGGGGCAAGAAAAACTGAAGAAAATGGCATCGGCTGCCTCTTTTATACCCCTGCCGCACTGACGTTAGGGAAGAAGCGACGACAACCAACGCCGGACCTAGACTTTGGAATTCGGCCGACCGAGGACCCGCCTGACGGCAGGATAACCCATCTGTAATGACTGCAGCTGTATGAGCACTCGAACATCTACATTTATGGTAGGTACAAAACTGTACTTTCTGTTGAGCTACTGCTTTGAAGTGGACTTTGAGTATATTTTATGACCTGTTAGCACAGTATGTACAAGCAGATAAGAAAACTGCAGTCAGACATTTTGTGTTCTTTCATGTCCCTTTGTTTTCTAAAAGAGCAAATGTCATACTTTCCCAGGCCGTGGAAACATATATTTTGCAGACCAAGTGTGTTAGTAGTAAGTAAGGAAAAAGAGAGAAGAAAAAATATGTAGCGTTTTTAAATCCGTTCTCCTTAGCCTGACATCATCCCTGGCACCACATATAATGTAACATAATGTTAAGTAAATTATGTTTTTGAGCAAATGCAGTTTATTTAAGACAAAAAAGTGAGTGCGATAAAGGAAAGGAAATTATTAGTTTTGTAAATAATGTTATTATAAAAATGTGTAAAGTATTAATTGTATAAATAAATCACCCCTATTTTTTTGCTAATTGCAGTGTAATCATTTATATCCACATAAGATTCCAGCAACTATGGTAGATGAGACATTAGTGTAGTGTCTGATCAGAAGGATAAGTTGGCAGGAGAAAAGGCCCCCCCCCCCATTTTCTGTACTACATTGTCACTCTGCACAATATCCATGAAGGAGGCAAGTGCAGTGCTTGTGCTGTGTGAGGGATGAAAGCCATTGTTGGTTGGGGGGTGGTGAGTAGGTTGTTGCGTGTGAGATGGTGAAGTAATTGTTTATGGGTGTACTTGTAGTACATTCTCCATTGGTTTGTGCAGAAATAAGTCCAATAGATCCATCAGTATTAGGAGAGCTATTGAAAACATGTTAGTTTAATCATCTTTGGTGCTATGAGCAAATGCCCCAACCTCCTCTCAGCATTTTCCACATCATGGAAGTATGGATAGTTTGATATTCATGTAAGGCTACTGGGAAGGAATAAGTAATTCATCTGCTTTGACTAACAAAATTTTTTTGACGGTGTTATTTTTTTTGGTTGGGGGGGGGGTCTGATGGCTTTTGGCTGGATAACACTGTTTAAGGCAGGATTCATATTTTAAAGATCATTGACATTTTTAAAATTTTATTTTTAAACAGAGTGTGTTTACTAGCACCTTTTCCATGACATTCATGTTTACAAATTGCATCTTTAATACTGCAAAAAGTCACTTTTGAAACTCCCACTGAACTCAGAAGCGCTGTAGAAATTCCTCCTGATGTCTGCAGCATGCAGCCAAGGTGTACTTGCATCATTGTTCAGTAAGCACTAATTAAGGATAATTGTAATGTTCAAGGAATTGTAAAGCAGTTCGGTATTTGCCTGCCTTTTGCATTAGCAATAACGTGTCAAAAAAACATATGCCCTGTTTGGACATTAATGTAGGAAATCAGCAGACATTTTTGTAACACTTCCATTTTTGGTGATAGTTCCATTTTTCGGCAACACTTTTCAACAAGTGTTTGCATGCATGAAGATGCATGTGACTACTCTCTGTTGAAAATTAAGTTTAAAAGTTAAAAAAAAAAAAACACTCACACAATGAGATGTCTTTTCAAAAGCAGAAAGTGATTTTTCTGCATAAAGCACTTTTTCATGATAGATTACCACAAAAGCCAAGACATATAGTGAGTAATACTATATGAATAATCAGCGACTGGCAAATAAAATACTTCTCTCTATATCAAATTGACTATGCTTTAAGGATTCATTTTCCATAAGTAAGAAGGCATTTCATTTAACTGTGGTATCAGATAAGCATGTAATATGGTATTCTGTACATTTATTTATTTATTTTGTTTACTGAGTTAGTCCCACTAGGCATAGACAGTTTTCAGGTGAGTTTGAAAGGGATATCATAACATACCTTTCAGCTGTCCAGATTTTTCCTCTTATTTTTTATTTACTTATTTATTTATTGTCTGATCCTCATAAAATGTGTGGTTTTCTGGCAAATCATTGTGGATTGAAGTCACTTAATAATGGTATGCATTTGAGTTTCAATCTTCATATCCTGCAGAGAGTCCATGCTAATGCAAAATTTAATAGAAAATTATAATTTAATAAATAAACATTACTTAAACAGTACATAAAGAGTAAATTTGGAGGTTAAATGTTCAGAGGAATGAGAAAGCACACAAGGAAATTCAAAATAACATTCAGTTACACTAGACAGAGTATGTTAAGAAAAAGTACATTGTAATTACAAAATGTACTTGCTTTTACTAATGAATACTGCCCTGAATAATCTTAGAGAATTATTATAATTGTTAGGAGTAAACATGCACAGACTACAGACCTTTTACAGACGTATCACAAAGTTCTTTGAAGCAAAGACCAGAGATGACAAAGACAAATTTCACATTTTATACATTTCAGTTCCCTAGTTGTGTTCCAAGGCATTATTATTTCATTTCTTTTAGAAGGAAGCATTGCATTACTTTTTCCTTAGTTGTTGTGCTTTCCTAAAGCAAAAGTAACTAAACTAGTTCTTCCACCTGTAAAGGACAAAGATATAACTGTGCAAACCCAGAAACAGTGAAGAGCACCAATACACAGAATATCAACATACACCTATTTTGTCTGCCTTCTATTGACTGTTCTATTGAGCTACTGCTTTGAAGTGGACTTTGAGTATATTTTATGACGTGTTAGCACAGTATGTACAAGCAGATAAGAAAACTGCAGTCAGACATTTTGTGTTCTTTCATGTCCCTTTGTTTTCTAAAAGAGCAAATGTCATACTTTCCAAGGCCGTGGAAACATATATTTTGCAGACCAAGTGTGTTAGTAGTAAGTAAGGAAAAAGAGAGAAGAAAAAATATGTAGTGTTTTTAAATCCGTTCTCCTTAGCCTGACATCATCCCTGGCACCACACATAATGTAACATAATGTTAAGTAAATTATGTTTTTGAGCAAATGCAGTTTATTTAAGACAAAAAAGTGAGTGCGATAAAGGAAAGGAAATTATTAGTTTTGTAAATAATGTTGTTATAAAAATGTGTAAAGTATTAATTGTATAAATAAATCACCCCTATTTTTTTGCTAATTGCAGTGTAATCATTTATATCCACATAAGATTCCAGCAACTATGGTAGATGAGACATTAGTGTAGTGTCTGATCAGAAGGATAAGTTGGCAGGAGAAAAGCCCCCCCCCCCCATTTTCTGTACTACATTGTCACTCTGCACAATATCCATGAAGGAGGCAAGTGCAGTGCTTGTGCTGTGTGAGGGATGAAAGCCATTGTTGGTTGGGGGGTGGTGAGTAGGTTGTTGCGTGTGAGATGGTGAAGTAATTGTTTATGGGTGTACTTGTAGTACATTCTCCATTGGTTTGTGCAGAAATAAGTCCAATAGATCCATCGGTATTAGGAGAGCTATTGAAAACATGTTAGTTTAATCATCTTTGGTGCTATGAGCAAATGCCCCAACCTCCTCTCAGCATTTTCCACATCATGGAAGTATGGGTAGTTTGATATTCATGTAAGGCTACTGGGAAGGAATAAGTAATTCATCTGCTTTGACTAACAAAATTTTTTTGACGGGGTTATTTTTTTTGGTTGGGGGGGGGGTCTGATGGCTTTTGGCTGGATAACACTGTTTAAGGCAGGATTCATATTTTAAAGATCATTGACATTTTTTAAATTTTATTTTTAAACAGAGTGTGTTTACTAGCACCTTTTCCATGACATTCATGTTTACAAATTGCATCTTTAATACTGCAAAAAGTCACTTTTGAAACTCCCACTGAACTCAGAAGCGCTGTAGAAATTCCTCCTGATGTCTGCAGCATGCAGCCAAGGTGTACTTGCATCATTGTTCAGTAAGCACTAATTAAGGATAATTGTAATGTTCAAGGAATTGTAAAGCAGTTCGGTATTTGCCTGCCTTTTGCATTAGCAATAACGTGTCAAAAAAACATATGCCCTGTTTGGACATTAATGTAGGAAATCAGGAGACATTTTTGTAACACTTCCATTTTTGGTGATAGTTCCATTTTTCGGCAACACTTTTCAACAAGTGTTTGCATGCATGAAGATGCATGTGACTACTCTCTGTTGAAAATTAAGTTTAAAAGTTAAAAAAAAAAAAACACTCACACAATGAGATGTCTTTTCAAAAGCAGAAAGTGATTTTTCTGCATAAAGCACTTTTTCATGATAGATTACCACAAAAGCCAAGACATATAGTGAGTAATACTATATGAATAATCAGCGACTGGCAAATAAAATACTTCTCTCTATATCAAATTGACTATGCTTTAAGGATTCATTTTCCATAAGTAAGAAGGCATTTCATTTAACTGTGGTATCAGATAAGCATGTAATATGGTATTCTGTACATTTATTTATTTATTTTGTTTACTGAGTTAGTCCCACTAGGCATAGACAGTTTTCAGGTGAGTTTGAAAGGGATATCATAACATACCTTTCAGCTGTCCAGATTTTTTCCTCTTATTTTTTATTTACTTATTTATTTATTGTCTGATCCTCATAAAATGTGTGGTTTTCTGGCAAATCATTGTGGATTGAAGTCACTTAATAATGGTATGCATTTGAGTTTCAATCTTCATATCCTGCAGAGAGTCCATGCTAATGCAAAATTTAATAGAAAATTATAATTTAATAAATAAACATTACTTAAACAGTACATAAAGAGTAAATTTGGAGGTTAAATGTTCAGAGGAATGAGAAAGCACACAAGGAAATTCAAAATAACATTCAGTTACACTAGACAGAGTATGTTAAGAAAAAAGTACATTGTAATTACAAAATGTCCTTGCTTTTACTAATGAATACTGCCCTGAATAATCTTAGAGAATTATTATAATTGTTAGGAGTAAACATGCACAGACTACAGACCTTTTACAGACGTATCACAAAGTTCTTTGAAGCAAAGACCAGAGATGACAAAGACAAATTTCACATTTTATACATTTCAGTTCCCTAGTTGTGTTCCAAGGCATTATTATTTCATTTCTTTTAGAAGGAAGCATTGCATTACTTTTTCCTTAGTTGTTGTGCTTTCCTAAAGCAAAAGTAACTAAACTAGTTCTTCCACCTGTAAAGGACAAAGATATAACTGTGCAAACCCAGAAACAGTGAAGAGCACCAATACACAGAATATCAACATACACCTATTTTGTCTGCCTTCTATTGACTGTTCTATTGAGCTACTGCTTTGAAGTGGACTTTGAGTATATTTTATGACCTGTTAGCACAGTATGTACAAGCAGATAAGAAAACTGCAGTCAGACATTTTGTGTTCTTTCATGTCCCTTTGTTTTCTAAAAGAGCAAATGTCATACTTTCCCAGGCCGTGGAAACATATATTTTGCAGACCAAGTGTGTTAGTAGTAAGTAAGGAAAAAGAGAGAAGAAAAAATATGTTTTTAAATCCGTTCTCCTTAGCCTGACATCATCACTGGCACCACATATAATGTAACATAATGTTAAGTAAAGTATGTTTTTGAGCAAATGCAGTTTATTTAAGACAAAAAAGTGAGTGCGATAAAGGAAAGGAAATTATTAGTTTTGTAAATAATGTCATTATAAAAATGTGTAAAGTATTAATTGTATAAATAAATCACCCCTATTTTTTTGCTAATTGCAGTGTAATCATTTATATCCACATAAGATTCCAGCAACTATGGTAGATGGGACATTAGTGTGGTGTGATCAGAAGGATAAGTTGGCAGGAGAAAAGCCCCCCCCCCCATTTTCTGTACTACATTGTCACTTTTGCAGCATATTTCCCTAAACTGTACTTACTTGCTAGGCCACCTCTTGTTCATTACCACCTGGGTCTAGGATAGTCAGTCAAGGGACTGTACATAGATGATCAGCTCTTTGATTCTCTTTTAAGTGAAAAAAAAACGTTTTGGGCCAGCTCAGTGATATAGGGGGTTGGAGCCTGGACCGTAGCACTGGTGGCCCAGGTTCAAATAGTAGCCCTACTACCAGAGGAGCGAGAATGAGTGAGGCTTGGCTTGCCCATCCAAGGGGATGATGACTAGTTATGAGTCCAAAATGTTGACACCTTCTAGATAGCAGCAGGAAGCCTAGGAGTGACACCCTAGTTAGAAGCATACAGCACTCTATTTGAGGCAGATCACAATAATGTTGAAGCACAGTTGTATGTAGCTGTGATGTACAGGCATTTTTATCACTTGCTGACCCGCAAGGTTGGGAGAGAGATGGGAGCAAACTCAGAGAATATGAAATCAGCCATAAATTATGGTTTACCAGTAGCCATCTCTGTCAAGTCCACTACCTGGATATAAGATAAGGTTACCAAAAAGTATACCAGGCAGTACAGGGGAAAGAATGCAAAAGGAGTCAGCCAAAGAAGACTTGATGGTGAAAGCAAGTGGAGGGACAGATTTTATTCCCAAGTGGATGTCACACATCTGTACCTACAAGATTGTAACACTTTGGAGTTGTTGTTGTGTCTTTCGGCTTATCCCGGTTAGGGGTCGCCACAGCGGAACTCTGGTCCGCTAATGTTTGGTAGTGGATTTTTATGTGCCGAGTTACCAGCCCTGACACACAACCTTCAACGAAGGCACGCCCATTCAAGCATGCCTCAACACAGAAGACACTCTAGCTGAGAATCGAATGGGACAACGTCTTGTTGTGAGGCAACAACGTTACTGCAGCACCACTACTGCAGGATGTATTGTAACACTTTGGAGTAATGGGGGATATTTAGTTAAAAAAAATGGTTGTATCACATTCAGTTTATTGACCCTTAGCTGAATATCCTAATGTTTTACTATATTTTATTTGTAGAAATAAAAATGCTGTTTACTAGACTTCAAAATATATTTACATAATGTATTGTTTCCAGCCTTGTTATTTAGATCATAATATGCTTCTAAACTAGCCTTTGCTACAGTCATGTCAACATAAAATGCTGGACAAATATAATTATATAAATATTTATTAGCTGCAGCTGTGCACAACTTTTAAGCTGTCTGTTTCTGACCTGTAGCCAGACAGTCCACTTATGCTGTACTGATGAGGACAGAAAAAGACTGAAAACATGGCATGTTTACAGCTAATGGTGTTTGACTTTATTGGCTTGAATATATTCATAAAGAAGTAAAAAGAAAAATGTAAAAAGTAATATCCGTTCAAAAGCTATGCATCTTATCTCATGGGCCTCCACTACAGGAGGTTTAAATTATTACACTGTAGAAATTCTAGCTTCGTTAGGTCTTCAGTGTATAACCTCCACTACAAGAGGTTTAAGTTATTACACAATAGAAACTCTAGTTTGGTTGGGTCTTCAGTTTATAAGAAACCATCCAACAAGACCAAACTATGTATAAAAATATATGTAAACTATTCATTGTAAAGGTAAGTGCTTTCATGCCACATGGGGCACTTAATTAGACCATCTAAAAAACAAAGTTAAGTGCACACACACACACGTGTATGTATATTTATGTGTGTGTGTGTGTGTGTATATATATATATATATGTGTGTGTGTGTGCATATATATACACACGCACATATAAACAATTACAGCCATCATTATCGAAATAAATCACGTGACCTAAGAACATTCTGTTCTGTTTACACAGTCATCCCATCTTGAATCAAAGCTTAATAACTGTAATACTAAAAACTAAAACTTCCTCTAATCCATTAGCAACACATATTAAATACATGTTTAGTATCAAAACGTTTAACATGTGTTGCTAATGGATTCGAGGGTGCTTTAGTTTTTAGCATACCTCTCAACCTCTTAGAGTAAGAAATTTGGAAAAAGCCATGAAAAAAGTGGTACAAATAGGGACAATTTTTCAATATTGCTCTTACAAACTTAGAAAGTTGATAGAATAACAGGTTTTGCATTAGCATGAATTTTCTGAAGGGTATAAAGTCTAAAACTCAAATGTCTGTCATTATTTTCTAACTTCAATCTTTAATGGTTTGCGACTAATTTGCCAGAAAGCCACAATTTTATGAAAAATGGACCAAAAATATAAAGCAAAAATCTGGACATTCTGGGTAAATCTGTACAGTTGTATTACAGTTATTAAGCTTTGATTTGAGAGGATAAAGGGTTTGTGTATTTTTATACATAGTTTGGTTGGATGGATGGTCTTTCTTATATACTTTGGATGTTTGTGTTTGACCATCCTTTACTCATTGCTGTTGGTTGGGTGTTTATTGCAGTTTATATATATATATATATATATATATATATATATATATATATATATGCGCATGTATATACATGCGTGCACACACACACACACACAAAAGTGGTGTGTGTTATTTTGAGCATTGCTTTGGTTGACAGCTGGAAGTGCAGGGTTCTTTGTTCACACCTCCAGTTTGTTCAATAGATCTGTTATCAGATGTTTGTTGCATTAAAACTCTTAAGTGAGATGTATACTAGGTATGTGTGTGTGTGTGTGTGTGTTTGCAAATGTGTATGGATAAAGGATAAGTAAGGGGATAGAGCAAGTGTGTGTGGAATTATTTATTGGTGTATATATATATATATATATATATATATATATATATATAAAATTTCTTGACATTTGATTACTGGGAAAGTCCTACTGGGTAGAAGCCCATTTTCAGCAGAGACCTGGTTAGAAAAGTTTCAGATTGTTACAAAACATTTTAAGAACAATTTTACAATCTTCAAAAATAAAACAAAAACATCTACAGTTTAAATAATTATAACAAATTTGACATAATATAAAAACATTGGTTAAAAATCAACACAAGGTATATGACAATCATTTAATTTTTAGAGAATTTTTAAGACAGTTTGTAGAGAAATTAAAGGTATGTTAGTGTAATACAAATAGGAATTGCAATATGAAGTGAAGGAAAAACAGGCTTATGGTATTTTTCGAGAGAAAGCCAGGGAAGAGAATTAGCAGTAAGGAAGTAAGTGAAGAAGGGAGAGTAAGGAAGTATAAAGAATGAAAAGATGCTGCAAATTTAGCAAGTTTGTTATAGCATTGTTCAAGTTTTAATTTTTGTGAAGGCTGGAGGTTAGTAAGGATGGGAGTACCATATAGAAGAGTGGGAATGAGATAAGTAGTGGCAAGTGTAGTTTTAGTTGCATCAGTGAGAATGTTTTTAGCTCTGTAAAGCATCCCTAGTTTTTCTAATACAATTTTGTATGTGCAGGTAGAACTTAAGATTGTAAAAATTGAGTGTTTATGGTTATGGTTAGGCTCAGGATAGATTTTGTGTGTGTGCTTGTGTTTGTAGCATGCATGCGGTAAGCATCCAAGCTGTCTTATGTAGTAGTAGTAGTGTTAAAGGAAGGGCTTTCTTAAGTTAAGGTGCATGTCATGGTTAAGGTTATCAGGTGTTATTGCCATGAACCTGGCCACCTAAGTAGTGCATGCTAGCTTTAACCCTGCCCTTGCCCCTAACCCTTTATCATCTTAACTTAAAAAAAGCCCTTCCCATAACAGTACCACTTCTTAGACAGGTTTGAGCTGAATATGGATAAGTTTTGCATAGTGCATCAGACAAAGAAATCTGTGCACTTTTTGATGTGCTGAGTGGCGATTTGTTTTATGGTCAGTATAATAAATGTTCAACATCTCTTGATGGATGTTTTATAACTTGACCAAGTAACATGTCGGCTGATTTTACACACAAGCTTAACATTCTTCTCATTATGGTAAAGTTTCTGCCTTTTGTTTTTTTTTTTTTGCTGTTAGTTCTGACTTAGTTGAGTATAAGGCAGAAATGGCACATACATACCTTTTGTAGTCATGGTTGAGTAATGCTGCCTGTCCTTTGAAGTAGGGCAGTTAGGCATTAGCAAATGGACTACTTCAGGTGCAGCACAGCCTTCCTTCTCTCCCTGGCTGCACATTATACTCATATAGATGTGGCCATTTCTCCAAAGTTCTTTGTAGTGATTTTTTTTAATCCACACACTAAATTCTACCCTTGGATATTCGTATTGGGCTTTTTGGCTACTGAGGATGTTCAAAATTTGTTTTCTTGAAAGGTCTTAGGCCATCTCAGCCTGAACTGTGTAGTTTAGCCTGAACTGTGTGGTAAACTACAAGTTTCACGTACAAAACATAAATCAAATAAAATTGTCTTCTGCTGTATATTTATTTCTCCCAAGAGGTTTTTTTTCTACTGCTGCCTCTGCATCACAAACGGGTTTGAGGGGCTGGAAAAAAAGCTTTTGCAAAGCAAGAAAGATTGAAGGCTAATTTTATTCAAAGCAAGGCAGTTTGCAAAAAATTATGGTTATATAGGACAGTGTCTTAATTACTTAATTATCCCCACTTATATTAAATGTACTTCATAGCATCGGACTGTTTAGGCAGATTGGATTCTATACCCTTCAAAATGCACATCAGAACTAAAATCAGTAATTTTACATAATCTCTGCAGTTAAATTATTATTACAGTGTCTGCAGCTGTAATTGGCTTGGTACAATTTGTCTGTCACACTTAGTAGGTATTTTTGGTTGTCATAGCATTTTGCAAACCATTAAGATGCTTGATTGCAGTGAAGGTACTTTAAAGCTATGTCCCAGATAAACTATTGTAGCATTTATAGTAATGTGTGTGTGCATGTCTGTGTGTCAGTGTGGTTTTGTCATTTCTGCAGGGCATATGTTGTTTGTAATAAGAAAGGAAATACATTTGTTGAACTTGGTGAGTGTACAAGAAACTGTGGTGAATGCCTCTGTTTAGTCCTTGTCATTTCTTCTTTCTGTTACCCCCCCATGACATTATTTAGAATAATGATAGTAGCAAACTGAACTAATGTTGAGATGTATCACATAGAATTAGTTAATGTTCTTTTTCGTTTAAGTAATTTGAAGAGGCAAAAAAGTAACATCTAAAGAACATGGCTTTTGGATCATATGATCTTCATAGTTCTGCAATAAATAATACAGTAGGAATCAGAAGGAGGTAATATATTAAAAAAAAAGTTGCAGTTATATAGAAAAAAAAGTACACTTGTGCAGGAACATAGTACAGGAGTATCATTTCATTAGGTTTTGAAGTTGTGGGAGTGTGCACCCATGACTTTACAGACAAGTGTGGTCTTCTCAAACTTTGACTTTTTTGTACATGAACATTTTTTTTCCCACATGAAATGCTACCTTCATCTAGATACTGCCAGAATAACTTTATAGTACTTAATCCCACCTATCCATGTTGTATCACCATAGCACTTAATTTCTTAATTCTGTAAGAACAGTGTTCATACAGTAGCAGCTTTCTGTACGTCAGTAATGTCAACCTCTCTTTCACTTGCATCTTCATTCATTGTTTTGCCCGATAGCCTGGCATTGATGCCTGTGCATCAAGTCATGCTTGAGGCATAATTCCTTTTTCCTACCACCACCACTGAGGAAGGACCTGCTACGTGGTAGGGTTACCTTACAGGAATATCCTGAGACAAATTACTCAGTCACAGTGTAAACATCTGTAGACTGAAGGCCCCCAAATTTTGAACTAAAGGATGAAATTATTAGCAGCTTGGTGCTTTAGTCTTGTATGCTGCACTACTACCTTTGTTCACACCACACCTTCCAAGTGGATGATCAGCTGGAGCACGGTGATGAGGAGGAAGAGACAGAAGTTCACACCATTAACTTAACATGTGCTTTCTGCTTTCTCACTCCTCTGCTGCATTTGGTTGGGCAGTGGGAGGTCATGGTAGACTGTTCAGTACATTCACCTCTTCTTTAAGGATTGTCCCTCATTTTCTAGGGCCCGTATCTTGTCTCCTGTCTGCATCAAATTGAATCTCCTGACAGATGTCAAGTTATGGTAAAATGAAATAAATTCATGGTGTCATTATTTATAGCAGAATGAACACTGTCCATCATAGTATCAGGTGTGCTCTGATGCCAAAGCAGCTCACGTTATTCTAGTTTTGACCTGTGCTCACACAGAGTTTGATCCTGTCTTTTCTGGGATAGTGTCCCTGTTTAGCACAGCATGTGAGATAATAGACTGAAGCATCTTGTAAGATTTCCCAGAAGATCTTGACCTGTTACTAGGTGAAATGCTGATTCTTTGTGCAGGATCCTTTTTTTATCTGTTTCACCTTATATTTTCTCTTCTTATCCTCTTGCTGACTAAAGCTATTCTAGTTTAGACCTACCTCCCTATAGCACTGCCACTTTCATTTCTTTAGCTGACACATGCTTGAAAATCTTGAGTTTGCCATGGCACCCTTTGTTGCCTAGGGAAAGGAACAGTGTCTGACCATCATTAGTCATCAGTAGATATAAATGAGTGTAGACCCACAAATAGCAACTCCAGCACCAGCTTGTTCAACAGGAAGGGAGGCCAGCAAGACTGCCTCCACTCACCAGAGTGGGAATGTGACAAGCCAGACGCCTTCATCCCATGTGATTATCAGTAAAATGCTCCATTGTGCTACAGTATCATAGGGAATGCTAGTGAAACTATTTGTTTGCATCTTAGACCAGTATCATTACTGCATTTTTGCTTTACTTTCAAACTCTGTGTATATTTTTTTATGCTTGTGTTTTTATACATACATACAGATGGTTAACCATGTGCATACTGAGAGCTCCTCTCTTAATATTCCTCTGAAAAAAACTTGGTTTGGGGGGGGGGGCTCCTTTACAAGAAGAAAAATCCATGAAGTGGAACTGAGCTGCTGAAATTATTTCCTGGCACACCAAATATAGACACTGCATAATCTGCAAGAATGTTGCACTAACATTTTAAAATAACAGTAGCAAATAGATATCTGGGCAAAAAACTCAAAATGAAGTTGAAGTGTGGTGTTTAAACTTGACTTGGCAGAGTTTGGTGCGATGTCTGCACAGACATCTGAAGCAGTGAGATTGAAAGAAAATAAGTTTAAATCTTCTGTGTGTACACTGCTTGCTCAGGAAGACAGGTGTCACCACTAGGTTATAAGTTGTATACTTGTGCATGCAGTTATGAAAAATGCATCATTTATTTCCATATAGCTCCATCTGGTCTGGGTTGTACTTATGGCAGTTAATGCATGGGATTATAGCTGTGGCAAGTTGATAGCAATCTCTCATTTGACAACCACGTGGCCAAAGTGGTTAGAAAAACATTTTATATAGCCCACCTAATCATGAAGGGATTCACATCTAGATCAGGGGAGGTCATCGTGCCTCTTTACTAATCCCTCATCAGGCCCATAATTGAGTACAATGCCCCTTTTGGGATGTACCTTACCAGACACCTGCAGCAACTGGAAAGACCCCAAAAGTACCTCACCAAGAGGTTCAAAGGGCTCAAACAGATACCATATGCTGCCCGGTTAAAGAAACTCCAGCTCTACTCAGTGGCATACCGCCTGTTCAGAGGCGATCTGTGCCTGACGTATAAAGCCATGTCCAACCCGGAATTAATGGACATGCTGCACCTCAGAAAATCCAAATCCCATCGAGCTACGCGCTGGAGAGACTTGAACCTCAGCACTGAAATAAATAGGACATGCTGGAGGGACAGATTCATAACCCAGAGGCTCCCTTCACTCTGGAATAAAATCCCAGTCCAGGTTAGGCAGAGTCCCTCATTGACTCTCTTCAAGAGGAATCTTGATGAGTGGATGGGAGATCGTAGGTTTTCCCCGGGTATCACTTCTGTGTCACTGTTAGACAGAGGCACAGTATACTAACCTCGAAAAAGGGCATAGCAAAATAAATTTAAAATGGGTGGCGAAAGCCAAACACATTCTGGCTAGGCTTATAAATGCCCTAGGGCAGATAGCCTAGTATGAACCTATGAACCTATAATGAACTGCTTTCAGTGCGACAGGGTTTGATTCCCTTATCCTCCATTTTCCTAATTTGTTACTGAGCAAGTCACTTAACTAGACAGTGCTACCAGCTTGAGTTTGACAAAGTCTATGTGAATCTGTGCTGGATCCCAGTTAGCAAGTATAAATACCTAGACACCCAAATTAACATCCTTCCCTGTGTTTTGTATTTGCCAACCAGCAGTTTCAGATCACAGAATCAAAAATTCCACAGGTTTGTTAAAAATTCTGCTGATGTTCTTAGTGTTTCACTGTTGCAGTCATCACATTTGGGGTTATCTGCCTGCAGGTAGCCCTCAGCCAGCCTGAATACCAGAGTCTTTGGATTTCTGCGTCAGATGCTGTCACTTCTTCCATGATGTCAGGTCGTCAGGGGGTATAAAACATGCAGCTGATGACATTACATCAGTCTTTCTTGCTGTGCAGTGCCCGAATCAGTTCGCAAGGGCCGGTCTGCCAACTCGTGAAATTTTCGTTTTCGAGTTTCAGACCAGAAGTCTTCAAAAAGATAAGTATCCCGTTGAGGATCCTTTTTTCTTGCTCTAACCGATGTCAGAAAAAATTAACAATTGTCTTGCCTGTGGAAAGCAAATACCTCATAGAGATTTTCATTCTTATTGCATCACCTGTTTAGGCCCAGACCACGACGTCCCTCGCTGTCGGTTTTGAGCCTTGTTCAAGGCCCGAACTATTTGTCGTCGGGCTATTTTTGTAGCTAAATGCTTTCGTTCTCGATCTCCGTACTCCGAAATGATTTTCTTAAGCCATCCGACTATCGATCTTCTGAAAAAACGTAAGGATAAAGACAGAGACAGACTGCTTAGGTCCAAAACTGCAGACGACGCTACCGTTAAGCTAGTCACTAGTCCGCTGGTACTCAGTGAGGCGCTTTCCCAGCCCCTAATACCTGCTACTACTGATTCGCAGGCCTCTACTGAGACCCATTCAGAGTCCGGTATGCAGCGAGATGCTTCTTCGACTATGGAACCTGCAGATGTCTCTACCTTGGGTGGGACCAGAGCCACTGTGCAGGCACCGGCTTCTGAGAGTGCATTCAGGCCTACCGATTTTCATATTAAACCGACAACTTCATTTCAAGCTAAGAATTCTGAATTCCTCAGGCCTAAAGCTTGCACTAAGCCTAGAAAACCAACGATCAAAGCACATTCTCAGGCCCATATGCCTCAAAAACAAATGATTAAAATGGCTGAAGACCTTATTACCTTAATTAGGGGAAGCCAGCCTTCCCCCTCTAAGAGACCTAGAATTGATTTTCCTTCTGATTCTTTTGAGGAGAAATCTGATATCTCTACTCTTCCTGACTACCAGGATTTACCCTTATCTACATATGAGGATTCTGTTGCAGAGGATTCCATTCCCTCTGCTTCCCCTCCAGAAGATTTTTCTTTTGGTGAAATCTTGCATACCTTTAGGGAGCATTTCCGCTGGGAAAGCCAGGACTTTTCACAGTCCAAAAAGAGACTTAGGGAATTTTTAAACCTGCCTCAACACAGGCCTCTAGCTATCCCTCTTGTTCTGGAGATTGTAGATGATGTTTTCTTGGAATCCAGCCTTACCCCAGACACTTTGCCTCCTGCTCCCAGGAAACCTGACAGGTACTACAGAGTACCTGACTCTCTCAAATTCCTGTAATAGGAATCCTACTGCGGATCCAGAGACTATATCCCAAGGACCAAAAGGCATTAAGGCTACAACTGCCAAAAATCCTACCCTTTCTGATAGGGATTCTAGAGCTTTAGACAGATGGGATAAGAAGGTATATACTTCTGCTACTTTGGCCATTAGGGCTTTAAATTGCGAGCTTCATATGTTAAAGTATCAGCAGCATGTTATGGGATTAAACAAACAGAAAATTATGTTGATTCCTTACTGTGCTGAACACAAAGATTTACAAGAGTTAATGCATTCTGCTGACCAAGTAGGTAAACATACTTTGCAATGTGGTTTTGATGCTTTAGAAGCATCTTGCAGGGCTGCTGTTACTGAGTCTGTACTTAGAAGGCATGCTTAGCTTAAGGAGCAAAACTTGCCAGATCATGTTAAAGCTAAAGTACTGGATGCACACTTAAACCAAGAGTGCCTTTTTGGCAACAAAGCAGAAGTCCTCAAAAGGATGGAGGAAAAAGCTAAATCTATGCAAACTGTTAAAGATTTCTTACAAGTACAGCCACTTAGATTCAGTAGACATTGGCCTTCAAAGAACTGGTCCTTTCCAGTCCCTTCCAGGCCTTCTCAGTCCAAACCCAGGAGCAGCAGACCACCAAGACTTCAGTCTCAGGCTATGCACAGATCTAAGCAGTGGGGGCCCCCACTTCCAAAGCAGGGAGTAGTAAGCCACCCCCCTATAGAAAAATGGCACAATGACTTATCCTTAATTCTTCCAAGCCTTGCTCAACTACTTGCCCCCCATAGGAAGAAAGCTCGCCCTGCATGCATAAAACTGGGAACTCATTACCCAGGACAAATGGGTTTTAAACATAGTTTCCCCTAAGATACAGATTCCACTTCCACTCACTCCCAACCCCAAGTGGATGGCCAGACCTCCCCCCAAACCAGTGGGCGGAGGCCCAAAAACAAGTACTCTCTCTCCTCAGTATCAGGGCTATTCAACCTGTCCCAGCAGAACAAAGGGGACAAGGTTTTTATTCAACTGTTCCTGGTTCCCAGAAAAGAGAACTCCTGGCATCCTTTCCTGGACCTTTCTATTCTCAACACCTTTCTGGTGGTTCCAAAATTCATAATGCTAACTCTTCAACAGCTTCTTCCTATGCTAGCCAAGGATGCCTGGCTGGCAACTCTAGACTTAAAAGAAGCATACCTGCACATCCCAATAAGGGAATCCTGAAGAAAATACCTACGCTTCAGGGCAGCCTCCATGCACTATCAGTTCTCTGCACTTCCCTTTGGCTTATCTACTGCACCCAGGGTATTCACAAAGTGCCTAGCTCCAGCCATTGCATTTTGCGGGCAGAGAAATATTCAGATTTACCCATACTTGGAGGATTGCCTGATTCAGGCAGAGAGTCAGGACTTGCTATTACAACACCTGGCATTTGTAAAGAGACTTCTAACTTCTCTCGGGTACACCATCAACGAGAAGGAGTCACACCTATTATCCTGCCAACAGATTATATTCCTGGGAGCAAGTTTGAACACATTTTCCCAGATGGCATTCCTCACTCCAGAGAAACGAGTTCATTTGATAACCTACTTCAAACTACTGGCCACAAAAACCCAGCTGTCTGCAAGGAAAATCCTGCAAGCCCTGGGATTCATGGCCTCTTGCATTCGGTTAATTCCATATGCAAGAGTGCATATGAGGAAACTTCAGTGGTATCTAAAAAGTCTATGGTGTCAACATTCTCAGGACCTGGAAGCAATGATTCCTATCACTCCCTGTCTAAGGGCAGAGTTCCTTTGGTGGGTAGAGGCCTGCTACCACAACAAGGGACTCCCTTTCACTCTACCCCCTGCTGCCCAAACCCTAACAGCAGACGCATCAGACTATGCATGAGGGGCTCACATGGCAGGGCAGTGCGTTCATGGCAAATGGAACCCAAAACAGATGCACCTGCATATCAGTCAAAAAGGAATGTTAGCTGTACAGAATGCTCTGACAGCCTTCAAAGACCTTATTCTTCCAGGACAATTATTGGTAAAGACAGACAACACCACAGTTATGTGGTACATAGACAAGCAGGGGGGAAACCCATTCCTACCCACTCTGCAGACTAGCCATGGCTCTGTGGGACACAGCCTTGAGCTACCAAGTGAACCTACAAGTTCAATTCCTGCCAGGCAAACTAAATTCACTGGCAGACAACTTAAGCAGAAATCTCATGGACCCGCACGAATGGAAACTGGAACCCAAAATATTCAAGCTCTTGAGGAGCAAATGGGGGACACCAGAGGTAGACCTGTTTGTCTCCCCTCAGAACTACCAGTTGAACAAATTCTGCACCAGAACTCCCCACAGTCAAGTTTGGAAAGTGGATGCACTGTCCTTTTCCTGGGAAAGCCTCACAGTTTATGCCTTCCCCCTCTGCCTCTCCTCTCGAAGGTTCTACTAAAGATCAAACAAGACAAGCCAAGGACAATACTGATTGCACCAGACTGGCCACGCCAGCACTGATGCCCCCTTTTGTGCAGTCTGACATTGCTACAACCTTGGCACCTGCCTCAGACCCCTTCCCTGCTGTCCCAACAGGCGGGCCAGATTCTGCACACTCAGCTTCAAACCCTCAACCTTGCAGCCTGGCTAATTCCCTGAGCTCATCTCCAGCAACCCTCAGTAAGCAGGTGCTGGATGTCATTCTTGAGGCAAGGAGGCCTAGTACTAGAAAATCCTATTCAGAAAAGTGGAAAAGATACTGTTCCTGGAGTCAGGCTCAGGGGATGGGCACAAAGGTGCCCAGTTTACCCTCATATTCTAGATTATTTAACAGAAATGCTCCACAAGGGCCTATCCTTCTCTTCAATTAAGATTCATGCCTTTGCCATATCAGCACATTATAATACTGAGACACCCTCTTCTCTCATCCCCTGCTAAAACAATTCTTTAGAAGGGCCAAAAATTTAAGACCCTCCAGGAGAGCTACCACTCCTGCCTAGGACCTTAACTTTGTATTGGAAAAACTCACTCTTCCCCCCTTTGAACCAGCTGCTACAGCAGAGTTGAAATTCCTTTCTTGGAAAACAGCTTTACTTCTAGCCATCACTTCAGCAAGAAGAGTGTTTGAACTGCAGGCCCTCATGGCAGTGGAACCCTTCATTATCTTCCATGCGGACAGGGTTTCCCTCAGGATTAATCCATCCTTCATCCCCAAGGTGGTGTCTAGTGTGGCTCTAAACCAGTCCATTCATTTGCCTACTTTTTTCCCTAATCCTCGGAATAAAGGGGAAAGGATACTGCATTCTCTGGATGTACACAGACAACTGTTTGAACAGGACTAAGCCTCTCAGAAAATCTGACCAGCTGCTAGTTAGCTTTGCTGCAGGGGCAGAGGGGAAGGCCATTTCAAAGCAAACCATTTCCAAATGGATAGTACACTGCATCCATTTCTGCTACAAACACCATGGAAAACCTACCACAACAGGGGATAAGAATACATTCCACCAGGGCTGCATCTGCCTCTACTGCATTTCTCAGAGGAGTCCCTACCAGGGACATCCTGGAAGCTGCAACCTGGAGCTCTGTACATACTTTCACCAAGCATTACCACCTGCTTATCTTTTCTAAATCCAGAGCTGGATTTGCCATAGCAATCTTACAGGGCCTTATTGCTAGCCCTAATGCTCTTTAACTACCTCCACCCTTCCTCAGCTTTGGGAATCAACCCAAATGTGATGACTGCAACAGTGAAACAAGAAGAACATAGTACAGTTGTGTACACTTACCATAAATGTAGATGTTCAAGTGTATTCACTGTTGCAGTCCTGGTTACTCTCCCTCCAGCCCCCTGACTTCTCTTGACTTTTACCTTTCCTCTTTGTTTGGCATATATTGTATCGTGTGTATTTGCTTTTGCACCATATAATTGCTTCCTATTGTGGGGGCACCTGACATCTGGGTCAAGAAAAACTGATGTAATGACATCGGCTGCATGTTTTATATACCCCTGACGACCTGACGTCATGGAAGAAGCGACAGCATCTGACACAGAAATCCGAAGACTCTGGTATTCAGGCCGGCTGAGGGCTACCTGCATGCAGATAACCCAAAATGTGATGAGTGCAACAATGAATACACTCGAACATCTACATTTATGGTAAGTGCACACAACTGTACTTTCCACAGCACATGCATTCACTACCCCCCTCAACCAATCTTTTAAGGCTTTTCCCTGAAGCCATGTTCATTCTCCTATTATCAAGTCTGGTGTCATTAATATTGTTCCCTTTAATGTGTATAATATTCTCTGTCCATTTAAATATATGAAACCTACATGAATTAAGCAAGAATGAATTACTACAGAACATTCACACACAATAGTTTACACTGCTTAAGCTATCATTTTTTTTTTTGTAATGGAACAATTCATTAATGGAACAGAATAATAAAATTATAACTTGGTCATAGCCTTCTTAATAAATCCACTCCAGGACATATCTTTACTTCAGCAGTTGCCTATTTCTTCTGATGTCTGTATACTAAAAATAGCCACAGTCCCACGTTTTATTTAAAGGAAGATATGGTCATTGTACAATTTTATTCATTGAGTTTTACCTAAGTGTTTGTTTGTGTCTTTCGGCTTTTCCAGGTTAGGGTTCGCCACAGTGGAACTCCGGTCCACTAATGATTGGTAGTTGATTTTTACGTGCCGAGTTACTAGCCCTGGCGCACAACCTTCAACGAAGGTACGCTCATTCATGCATGTCTCCACGCAGAAGATGCTCTAGCTGTGAATCGAACCGGACAGCGTCTTACTGTGAGGCGACAACGCTACCACAGCGCCACCACCACGGTAATATAAATGTTGTTGTTGTTGCGTCTTTCAGCTTTTCCCGGTTAGGGGTTGCCACAGCGGAACTCCGGTCCACTAATGATTGGCAGCAGATTTTTACGTGCCGAGTTGTCAGCTCTGACGCGCAACCTTCAACGAAGGTATGCCCATTGACGCATGTCTCCACACAGAAGATGCTCTAGCTGAGAATCGAACGGGACAACGTCTTACTGTGAGGTGACAACGCTACCGTAGCACCACCACCGCAGTCGAGTTTTACCTAAGTGTATTTGTATTATTCTTTCTCGGGGACTATATCATTGCAGAGAAAGTGAAAGAATTTTTTGCTGTTTTTCCGAGTTTGATGACTTTGACTGAGAATAACAAAGTTAGGGGGTAGAGAGCAAAGTCTCCTACATGAGGGTACATGGGAGCATGATTTCCTTGTAAAAACATTTTTTTTCATTTTATGGGGATCGTGTGTTTGCACAAAAGCAGTGTTTGTTTTGGTACTTTTGCAGTGATCCTTTGTGTACTCAAGGAAACATTTTTGTAGTTGTGTACAATAAATTGTGTTTTGTGGAAGTGATGTGACTCCTGCAAAAGTACTTATTTCTATTTATCTGGATTGTACGTTTGCACAAACGTATAATTTCTTTTTGCATTTTTTGAACAATACTTGGGTACTGGAGGAAATTGTTGCATGCAGTCATGCACTTGGTGTTTTTTTGTCTCTCATTCTTTGTGTACTATGCATCTCTGTTGACTTATTAATTTCTGCAGGTCTGAAGACTTAACTGGGTTATTTTTAATTGCACTTTGTCTAGAGGTGAGAGCCACTGTTAGCCTCAGGGGCCCAGGATTTCTGTAGTCCCAAGTGCATCTGCTGCATGTTGGCTTCATCTTCAGGCTTGGTGGACAGTAGGAAGTATAGCCTTAGTGGATGCCTTGTTACAGACCCATAGTGTGGCCATGCGTACTCTGTATGCCTGCTCCCCTGCTTGACAGCTTCTGTCTGAGCTCCGGCCTCTGCCAGAGCTCCTTTAAAGAGGTGGCCAGCATGCTTCTTCCCCTCCAGGGAAAGCACACTTATCCTCCCTGTCTGGGCTGGCAAGTACCTGAGCTGCTAATTGCAGTGTAGTTGCCTGGGTCATAGCCATGGCTTTATCCCTGTGCATCACTGTTGCATGTACTTAGATGATGTGTTTCAGGTATTGGGGAATTAAGGAGGCAGTGGACCCTTCTGATAGAGGCAGTTCAGAAAATCACTATTTTTATGCTCACAGCAAACTTCTTCCTTGCATTGAATTTGGGGACCTTCACTTCAAATGTCTTTACATAATGTTGGCTGCAACAGTTACATCCATATGCCTTATTCCTGGAATCCCTGTCAAACAGTTGCCCTATGCAGCACGATTGAAAAAGCTAAAACTGTTCTCTGTTGCATACCGCCTTCTCAGAGGCAATCTCTGTCTAACGTACAGTGCCATGTCCAACCCAGAATTGTTGAACATGCTCCAACTTAGCAAAACCAAATCTACTCACGCTACACGCTCTAGGGATATAAACCTCAACACAACAATGAATAGAACATGCTGGAGGGATAGATTCCCTTCGCAGAGATTTCCCTTACTATGGAACAGGGTCCCGATCTACATAAGACAGAGCCCCTCACTATCACTCTTCAAGAGGAACCTTGATGAGTGGATGGGTAACAGAAGGTTCACACCAGGGATCATACCAACAGCACTACTAGATAGGGGCCAAGGGTACTAGCTGCTAGTACAAGGGTCTAGGGAACTACTAAAGGGGAGGTGAATACCGCTCAACATGGCTGGGCTAATATATGCCTTGGGGCAGATAGCCCAGTACCAACCTATGAACGCCAAGCAGCTTAGTTTCGTTGTTTGTGCTAAATCATCCCTTGACCAAGATTACCTCATCTTGCGAAGTTTAGAAGAACTTGCCATAGAACTTTGATTTTGATAGCTGGAATTTGTTTAGAAAGTTTCACTTCAGTGTATTGTCAGCCTGACCAATCTCAAGTGCTTGCTGATTTGGAACTGTTTTGGGCAGGTTCAGTAGTTGTCAACCGTTCTGGTTCTACATTTTCATGTAATTACTTGTTATAGTGAGTCTTGGTTGTGCTGAACAACAATAGTAGCTAGAATTGGTATTTTATGGCATAATTTGTTATCTAGGACCATATTGAAAATATTGGCTTTCTGCAGAACAGACAAGTTCTTTGATATTTTCTCAGAGAACATTTTATGCTTGAAGTGTCTGTTCTGCAACACTTCTGATTGTATTTGACTGCTTTCTGGAACTAATAATGGGGATGAGGTGAAAACTGTTGAGCTTTTGTGCTGGATAGAGTTCTGTGGGTGGGAGAGGTGTGTTTCCATATTTGATCAAGGATAAGTAACAGTTTGATTGTAATCATCCTACTTTCTCAGATGTTATTTTCTGCTTGCATTATTTTCTCAACTTCACCTTGTACTGTCGTAAACTTGAAGCTGCATATGTGGATTCTATTGATTTGGCAAAGGATTGAAATTCTGGGCTGGTAAACTGAAGACCATTATCAGGTATTCTTTGTCTGGAAAATACAGATTTCAGAACTGCTATCAGTTGTACTGCTGAATATTTTAACTGAACAACCCCTAGATACTTTGAGTAGTCCATAGATGACAAAAAAAAACAAGCTGTTTGCACTGAAACAGATCAAGATCTAACTTCAGCCATGGCTGCAAAGGAAGTTCATTTTGAGTCTGTTTCCTATACATTCCACATATTCTTCCCTCAGTCACAAATCATTTGCTCATTTTGCGCAGGCATATTTGTGCAATACATAATGCTGCTTGTCCACTTTTTGCACTTTGAGATTCCAAGATGCCGCTCATACAGTTTCATTGGTATTTTGAATACACACTTAATAATTACATTACCATGTTTAAACGTTAGTGTCCTTGTATACATGCCAGTTCATACCTAGAAGGAAAATGTGGCTTGAGCAGTGGGTGTAATTACTTGACTTTATCCAGCCAGTCTGTCATGATGACATCTCACAGTAACTGCAGCTTTAAGTCATACTTTGTAGAAACTTTCAATGCTTTTAACTTGTCAGTAGTCAAAGGTAATTGTAATACAATGCACTGTCTCTCTAAGGTCTTTCTCTAGCACATCATCTTCCTGCTCCTTTAGGTATGCTGTGATTGAGGGTATTTATAGTTAGAATAAGCTTCCCCAGCTTATATTGTACTTGCTGGTCATCTTTCTACAGTGCAAATGACATTCCCTGTAATATTGCAGGTGGTCTATGCAAGAGCTTCTTAAAGCTATTTTGAAGTGACTTGTCATAGTACACTGTATACTTTCCCATGTATGTGGCCATGGAACACTTGACATCTGAAGACTACTGAATGCATTTCATTTTCAGTTTGTTCATGGCATGTGTGCACATTGATTAGTGTCCTTTATGAGTATGCTACAGGTTTGCCTATTTGTAAAAGATCTAATCCATGCTAACTTTCTTTAACTTGTAGGGTTGTTGGTAGTGTTGTTATAATATTTTAGAGTTGGTGTTGGGGTCCCTAACCTCTCTAGTATCTCAAAACTCTTTAGCTTATCTGCCAGCTGAAACCATACTGCATCATGTTGTGGCAGCTTTCCCAGTGGCAATGTGATCTTGAGCATTGTACCATCAGCTCTGGTACATACAGTAGTCTTTTGCATATTCACAGTTCCATGAACCTTGTCAATATCCAGCTGTGGACCATTTTCTGTCAGTTCTTGTCCCATGTATTTCCTGTTTGGCATTTGGCTTTGTCTCATTTCAGATCAGTCTGTCCTACAACTTGTTTAGACATCTATCATGTTCCTGCTGTGTAACAAGCCAGACTACCATATAATCATCATTAATATTGACTGTTCACTATTAAACCCTCAAAATCATGTATTCAATATCTTTCTGATACACACTTTGGTACAGCTGAGATCACAAAAGTTAGCCTCAAGAGCTTTTGTCTACCTAAGGCCATATTGAAGATATAAAGTACTGTGTTTGGAACTGGCTGCATCCAACGGGTCTGTATTATATGATTGAAAAGTCACTTCAGCAAACGGCACTTGCATCGAAAATGCCATTCAGCAAATCTGCTCTTGTGGGGCTCTGCACCCCCCACACCCCCCGCTAACTATATATACCAACTCCGAGATCGCACTACAGAACAGAAAAGACAAATTTTCCAGTCTTCACTGTACCACGATCTCACTTTGAAGAGTTTGCTGAATAGCATTTTTGATGCAAGTGCCATTCTCTGAAGTGACTTTTCGATAATATAATAGACCCGCATCCAACTTGATATGCCAACACCTTTGAGTCAGGTACTGACAAGAATCTGGTATTAGACATAGTTGCAATGACTTGTGTATGTGTGTACATATGTATCTATTTCAGTTTAACTAGGTGGATAGAGTGATCAAACTGACCATTTTATCCGTAACCTGTATAGCAACAAAAACACAAAACAATTTGCACTAGTAATACATAGAAAAAAAGACAGTAGCAGGCAATACCATTACAGAATCTTCATATTATGCAGAAGATATATACATTCTGTAGAATAGTACCTTGAGGTACAATTGTGCAGTAATATGGTGCAGTTTGTAGATAGGGATTTATATTGTAATATATGTTGCCCTTGTAGCATGACCAAGAGTTAGTTTAAATAAGGAGCTTCTTCAAATTTCTTTAGAAATCTTTAACAGTTTGATGTGTATAATGCTAGCTCTTAGTCTGTGTAATAAGATCTTGTTGATCTGTGCAAATTCTGACCTTGTCCTGCTGTTAACCTGCTCTGTTAATTATTTCCAGTGACTGTATGCTTAATTCCTGTTTTGAAGGGTAAGCATGGCATCTACTCACTCTGGGTCATGTCCCACAAGTACTACCTCTGCAAACTCAGTAATATATTTACAAGATACTCACTCTGTAGAAAATTCAAGCACGCTAACAGACAAGTACATCTTTGTCAGAATGCTATTTATGTTTTGTTAAACAACTTCTGTACTCTGAGGCTTATGCTTGTAGTGAAGTGCTAATCACAGATGCAATTTTCCTGTAGTTTGTTGCTGCAATGAATTGTTTGCAGTTGCATTTTGAATACATGCTGTGTTCCTTAACTTTTCTCCTCTGCTTACAGTGATTTCACTACCCCTGTACTACATTAGTTTTAGAATTGCTCATACTGTCACGTAGAATGTCAGGTTGGATGTACTCCATGATAGTCTTATCTGCAGCTTTGGGTATGGGGGTACCGAACTGTTGCACCCTTTTGCATCTGCATAGTAGTGGCATCATTCATCCCAACAGAGAACTCTTCATTTTTCATTTGGATTTCATGAATTATTTAGTATTCCCAAGATTACTCAAGTAGCACTGCTCTCAAAATATTTGATTGTTTTAATTGAGTTTGCAAAGTGTTTCTCAGGAACAGCAACTTGTACTCTTACATACGACTCAGAGTTGTCCCAGTGACTTCATCTTATGCCCAGAATGGACAGTAACATGCATGCAGACGTGTACAACTTGCAGTTTAAAAATACAGATTTAGACTTGAGTAATATGCTTGGTCTCTCTAGTCATCACTGGTTGTATTATCACTGCACTTAGTAGTATGCACAGTATTCACTGAATATGCTTCAGTAATTACCACAGACATTTCATATTATGAGTGCTAATTAGGTTCAACAGTATTAATATGTTAAAAAACACAAAACTGCCACCAAAGCTTTAGAACTCACTTGTCCTGCACAAAACAGATCCAGAATAAAAAGCAAAACACCAGGACTTGGAGATTGCTGTAAAATCCAGTATAAAAATCTTTATCTGACACAAGCGCTTTTGAGAGTCACCCCACTTCTTCAGCTGTCTAATACATTATAAAAACAGCTCTTGGTTTAAATATACACCTTCTTGGGACACATGATAAAAAACAACCAATACATTGCTCTAGTGTGAACAAGCACTTTCAATTTAAAGCAGCATTCCACAAGGTACATGCCATTAATTGGACTAGAAGTCTGAAACGTATATTTGCACTTCTGAAAGCCTATTTATAAAATATCTAGATTATAATTCAAAATTGCATAATTGTGTCCCAGGAGGGTGTATATTTAAACCAAGAGCTGTTTTAAAATGTATTAGACATGTGAAGAAGTGGGGTGACCCACGAAAGCGCTTGTGTCAAATAAAGATTTTTATACTGGATTTTACAGCCATCTCCAAGTCCTTGTGTTTTGCTTATTATTAATATGTTGCTGCTGTACTTGTTTCCATTTCAGACATAATTTGGAGAAATTATTATTTTGTTTACATAGTCTACATATTTGACTTTCAGCTGCATTACTTGTCTTTCTATGCCTAAAGCTGTAACATTTATGCATTCTGTGTTTTTTGTTTCCTTGTCTAGGATGCTGTATGGTCACACACAGTTTTTTATTTTTTTTCCTATTACTTTTAACATCTTCATGTAGAGTTGGAATTTTATACACATCATGCCCTTCAATAATACTTTAAGTTGCACACTCGACAGTTCAATTACTCAACACACATCTGTGGCTTTTTCCAGTGTTAAATCAGTGTATGCCAGTAGTCTTGCACTTTATCTAATCATTTCTTGTTGTGCAGACTATTTTCTGTCTCTGGCCTTTTAGCAAGTTATCCAGTACACCAAATGTTGTCTTTCACAGCTCCCTATTGTAATTATAAGACTCATAGTTGTGAGTCACAGGGTTACAAAAGTAAAACTACAAAATGACAGGAGAACAGGGAGAGCTAACAGTGTTCTATTTTATACTTACTTATTTTTTTTGTGGGGTAAGGCCTCCTGCACCACCACAGGCACAACTCCAAGACTGCTGTACCTCAGCCAAGCAGGAATATTCTGAGACACGGAGATCTCAGACTTAGGATTTGTAAGTCTTCATTTTCACCTGTTCACTCTCACTCTTCAGGGACATGCACTTATGAATCTTGGAATTGAAAACTGTTACCCTCTTGCACTCTGTGCTTTAGTTATATAGACATCTGTAGTCTTCTGAAGCCCTTGATTCCTTGTAGTGAAACACAAATGCTTCACATATGGTAGGAGATACTTCAACTAGGACTACACCTGCAATTTAGTTTTCACTCCATGTTTGACTTTATCCTGTTATTTAAAAACAAAGGTGTTAAATATGTTGATTTTCCCATCTGTGATGTGAAGAAATAGTACATTAGAGCCTTGCTGTACAGATCAAAATATTGAATCAGGTTCTTCCAGTTCTCAGTGCAATTTTATGGATTTTGGCAGTTGTGGGGTTGTCATGCTGAGACCAGAATTGAAGAAATAAAATACTGTGGTGGGTTAATATAGTGCAGAAATGCTATGATTTTATGAGAGTTTTGGAACAGCTGTGCAATGATTTTTACTCCAAAATATGAGACATGGCAGAGAAAGTGCAATGATTGTCTTACTTGTCAAAGTCTTTCTCAGTCTAACTGTTGGCTTATTCATGTATAATCAGTACAGACTGTAGATAGAATGCAAGTGAAAGCAGCAAAAGTACAGTAGCAGGGAGTTCAAAATACGGCATTTCCTTCCAAAGAAGAACCTTTGCTTCTGTCACCATGTCAGATGTGCTGTAAATATTTGCAAGTAGTACAGCTCAGAATGACTGTAAGACACACACACAGACACACAAGATGATTTCATTTATCTTTTGGCTGCAAAGTGAGACTCAGCCCAGGTCATGTGACATACACCCTAGATTACTGAATCTCTTCAAGTAACACCAACTCGTACTTCTGTATGCATTAATTAGAAGGACTTGTTCTTTGTCCTTCCAGCACATTTATAGCCAGTCTTACTTAGTAACATCTCAACTGTGAACAGTCTTTTTATATTTTTACTAAGGCTGTTTCTCTTACATCATTGTATGCTTCAGCAAAGGTTTGTACTCCCTTTACAATTAAGGTTGAAGGTTTCTTCCTGGAAAGTATGAGAATTTCTTGTTTTCTGATCACTTTAGATAGTCAGCTTTGTTTAGTCTTCCATCTCTAAATTATCTGTAGTTGTCTTCTTTTTGATGTCAAGGTTATGACTTGAATACCTGGTCCTTTTATGAGCCTGTATAATTTATATTTTATGAGCTTATATAATATTTATCTTTTATCGACCAGTTTAGTCCCACTAGGTTAGTGACCTCTCTTCGGGGGGGGGCCCATGGTGGTATTTGCACTACTAGAGGAAGTTTGGCAAGGACACTTAGCATACCTCTCAACCTGGAAACATCAAAAATCTGGACAAAGGACCATGAAAAACCGGTACAAATCTGTATGCTGATTAACATAAAATTTGCATACATAATTATGTAACCCCTGTCCACTCCAATGGGATTGTGGGATACCAACTTTCAAACTCAAACTGAAGAATGTAACCCTGTCCACTCCAATGGGATTGTGGGATACCAACTTTCAAACTCAAACTGAAGAATGAACCACCAGAATATGGCCCCAAACTCTGTAGTAAATGGTAACCATTTTTTTAAATGTCTAGCAATGATGTTCACTGGGAAGGGAGATGATGATGAACCTTAGGATTTTGTTTTTGGTGACTTGCCGTATGTGGGTTTTGTGGTAAAAGTAGGGCATTTAATGGTAGGCAATATTCTAATCTTAGCAAAAGAATATTATTGTTTGCTACAGCCTCCAAAAGTCTTTCTGCATGGTCTATGATCAGTGGCATTACTGGCATAGCTTGAGTTTGCAGCCCCCCCCCCTCACAAAATCATTGTTGAATGCGGCCTCCCATACACAGCCCTCCCCCCGCAGCCATTCCAATGCCCCATTACTTGGCTATTTTGCCATAAACGCTAATGTGTGTATACTGCTTTACTTCTACAATGATTATTTGGATTTCATTTAAAACTTTTATTTTACATTTTATAGCACAAACACTAATAGACGTCTGCTAAACAAAGCAATACAGTCTCTCAATGAAAATAGACTTGGCAGTTAAATTTCTCTGCCCTTGAAACTCACATGCATTGAAATCCACATTCAAAGAAAATGCATCTGACCAGTGGCAGATGAAGATTACTTTTGTGCTGTTTTCAAATCATAGGCTCCTTGCACATGAAACATACATGTGTTCTTTGATACACCTTCCTGATTGCATTAAATTATATTCCTTGTATAATACAGCACACTTGTTGGAGCACGTTTTAAATTTATTGTTTTGAACATTTTTCCAGTAAGTAATGAAACAAAATACATGAACCAGTAATGACAAAACTGCCCAATTCAGAACATTTCCATCATAAAAGTCTACTCAAACTTCTACAATCTACCAGTATCAGTAAATATGCATAATGTTTGCAGAAGTAAAAGTCATCTAAATAATTCCACATTAAAGAGATCTGTAACTAATGAAGAGGTTGCTACTAGCAAACAACTTTACATTTCATTGTTTAATCTACGAAAAAAGTGCCTGTTGCCCTTGAGGAATAAATTGCCTTTGTTACATTAAAAAAATGATAAGCTAGTAATATTGCAATAGGGAATGGATGACAAACTGATAACAGGTTCATAGTTACTAGGTATCTCCGCCAAAGAGGTGATTCTCAGGATTGCAGCATCCACCCCCTTTAAAAGTACAACACAGTACAGTATCAGCAATCCATGTACATATTGTGGGAGTAGAACCCACAGCCTTCTGCATCAAAAGCAAGTATTCTACCTGTTGTGCTACTAACAACACAAACAAACTTGGCATAAGCAGCACTAAACCACTCTCCCCCTGAAGAACTATGCAGCACAAGAAATCTAGAAAAAGCCAAAATTTATTGCCGGAGGGGGACAAAGGCCCAAAAAAACAGGGACACATTTTAAACATTGCTTGTATAATCTTGGAAAGTTGCTAGAATAAGATTTCTGTTACCATGCCTTTCCTGAAAGATAAGAAGACTGAAATTTAAATGGCTGTCATTATTTAGTGAATTCAGTTCTCACTGATTTGCTAGAAAACCACAATTTTTAAGAGGAACAGACCAAGTGTTACAAACATTCCAGACAGTGAATCACAAGTGGTGGTATGGGTAGGGAATTCAGGCTTTTGCTCTTTGTACCTAAGGTACAGGGTTTGAGCCTGAGTAACACTAACCACCAGGTATACTTAACTGGGGCATTTTCTCTCTCTCACACACACACACACACACACACACACACACACACACACACACACACACACACCCTTCACATACAAATTCTGGAATATGGTGGAGCGAGCATACAATAAATGGTCACCTTAAATGGTTAACAGAGCACACACACTTACTTCTGCAATACAGTAAACAGAGCTCTGACTAATAACAATACAATAGATTTACATTTCTGTAATGACTGGCAACACATCTACTAACCCTTCTGTAATGGAGTGGACTGAAGATTTCTGTAAATGTAATGACTGGTAAACAGAACTTTTGCGCACACACACACACACACACACACACACACACACACACACACACACACACACACACACACACACTCTTCTGTAATGGTAAACGGAGCTCTGACTGAATAACAACGAAGCGCTCACACTTATGTAATGGAGCGGACACCTTACAATTCTGTGAATGGAGCTCTGACTGTAGATTTCTGTAAATGGAGCTCAGACTGAACCTTACAATTCTGTGAGCAGAGCTCTGACTGAACCTTAAATTTCAGTGAACGGAGTTCTGAACCTTACAGTTCTGTAAATGGAGCTCTGACTGGCAGCTCTTCTTGTAAACGGAGCTCTAACTGACTGACTGGCAGCACTTCTACACACACATTTCTGTAAATGCAGCACTTTTACAAACACACACATTTCTGTAAATGGAACGGTGGCAGCACTTCTGCTTACAATAGATTTCTGTAAAATTACAACCACTCTGCTGAGATTCTCTGGTCTCTCTCTCTGCTTAATTTCTGCCGTTAGCAGAATACACAATTCTGTTTTAAGCTGGGTCTGTAGTGATTGAATCAGATGGCATACATACAATTCTTCTTTTTTTTTCTTACCTGCTGAGCTCATTTCTCATCCTGACCTGCAGCATGTAGTCAGGTGTTGGAAACATTTAAATTGTTGCACTGCTGCTGCTATATTCCCTCCAAAACAGTTAAAAATAACAGTCCAATGAAGCTGAAGTCATTTATGCACGCCCCCTGTAGGCTGGTGATGCGTGGTGACGTAAGCCATAGATTTAAAGTTGTAATAAAAAAACTAAATAATAAGGGAAAAAATCAGGAATTAAAGGGGCCCACTCGGGAATTCATGGCAACCCATTATTTTGCCCTCAAAACTGGTAAATACTGAGGAATTCGGTACGGTTGAGAGGTATGACACTTAGGAACTTCTTTTACATTCACCTGAGCTACCACCAACTCAAACAGATGGGACCTTAATTTAACAGTTCATCTGAAGGACAGCACATTTAAATGTGCAGCACCCCTAGTACTGTACTGTAGTAACAGCAGTTTGAAAAGTAATCAAATCACCATGAGTGAGAACAGAACCCACAGCTGTCTGATCTAGCACTAAAGACAACTGTGCTACCTGTTGAGCCAGTGATACTGTTGAGATATGTATATATGTGTGCGCACGCGTGTGTGCGAAAAAAAGTTGCAGTAACTCCAGTTTAAAACAACAGAGAGCGGGAAATAAGAAGCTTTTCACTGTTAAAAATGTGGGTTATGCAGAATCTTTCCAGCTCTTTAGAGCTAGAACCCCTACCTGGGTCATGGTCAAAGAGGGCATTTTGATCAGCCAGATTATCTTTTGAAAGTAAAAAGATAAAAATGCACTCAAGGAAATCAGATTAATGTAATTGGTTTAAATTTTAATCATTTAACATTCACTGAATGTTTCCTGTAAAGTTTGTTTATATGTATGGGTTTATGTCATGTTATCTAATCTTCAGAAACTTGGAGTTCATGTAGTTGAGACCATATTTTAATTTTCCAAAAACTCGTGTAAAAAAAAATCTACTGTTTTGAAGGGGGAGATGCACCCTGTGCCCCCCCCAACCACCACCTCCCCTGCAAATTACATGTACCAACTCTGAGATCTCAGTACAATAGGGAAAAGGATAAATTCCCCGTTTAAGCATTTCTGTGTAAATAGCGGTACAGTCGGGAGCAGGACATTTACCCTTAGAGTAGGTATGTATAATTTGTAGAAGGTGTGAGGGACACAGTCCCCACATGGTGGGAAGTGCAGGGGACATACCCCCCTGCATAAACATAGAATTTTTTTTTTACATTTGAGTTTACAGAAACTCAAACATATGGTCGCGGCCATTTAAATTTCGCATTTGCAAAAACTTGATAATATGCGATATATATATATATATATATATATATATATATATATATATATATATATATATATATATATATATATATATATATATATATATAGATATATATATATATATGTATAAAATCTGTATATGGGTCTACGTCATTTGATAGAACGCACATTTTACTGAAACTCGTTTGATATTAGTCTCATTTCACTGAAATTTAGTTCACTGATCACAATTCACTGAAAGTTCACTTCACTGAAAACTCATTTGACTGAAAATCATTTTATCTAAACAGGTATATGCCCTCTTCCCCACTGTAGTGCAACCCTGAAGGTAGTATATATAATAAGGGGGGTGTGGGGGGGCACAGCCCCCCACCTATTTGAAATGTTGTAAATCATGAACATGCATACATAGAAGTCGAATGAATAACTTTCCAGAAGATATTACATATCCAAACTATGTGGGGGGGCCGTGCCCCCCCACACCCCCTCTATGTGTACTAACTCCAGGGTCACACTACAGTGGGGAACAGGGCATATACCTTTCGGCGAAATGAGTTTCAGTCAAATCAGTTTTCAGTGAAGTGAGCTCAGGGAATTGAATTTCAGTATAATGAAACTTCTATCAAATGAGTTTCAGTGAAATGTGCTTTCTATCAAATGAAGTAGACCCATATATATATATATATATATATATATATATATATATATATATATATATATATATATATATATATATATATTCTGCGGTGGTACGGCAGTAGCGTTGTTACCTCACAGTAAGAGGTTCTCCCATTCGATTCTTGGCTGGGCTTGGGAGTGCCTTCTGTGTGGAGTCTGCATGTCCTCCCCGCGGTTGGGTAGCGTTCGAAAGACATGCGTGCGTAAATGGGCGTCCTTTGTTGAAGGTTGGGCATCGAGCTGGCACCTCGGCGCTTTGTAAAAATCTACTGCCAATCATTAGCGGACCGGAGTTCTGCTGTGACGACCCCTTACTGGGAAAAGCCGAAAGACAAACAACAATATATATATATATATATATATATATATATATATATATACATATATATATATATATATATATACACACACACACACACACACACACACACACACACACACGATATAAAAAGTGTACATACCCTTGTTAAAATGCCAGGTTTTTGTGATATAAAAAAAGAGACCACAGTAAATAATTTCAAAACTTTTCCCACCTTTAATGTGACCTATAACCTGTACAATTCAATTGAAAAAAAACAAATCTGTTAGGGGAAAAATATAAAAAAATTAAAAATGTGCAATAAGCTGGTTGCATAAGTGTGCAGTGTGCACACCCTTAAACTAATACTTTGAATGCTGTAATTAAATCAAAAGGCGCTTCAACAGTCTTCTTGGGTACTCACCTGACACCAATTAAAGAGACTCTGATTAACCCCAAATAAAATTCAACTGTCCTAGTAGGATTTTCCTGACATTTACTCAGTTGCCTGCTACAGCAAAAGCCATGGTTCACAGAGCTTACAAAGCATCATCAAATATATCTCATTGTTGAAAGGTATCATTCAGGAGAAAGGTGCAAAAAAATTTCCACAGCATTGGATATACCATGGAACACAGTGAAGTCAGTCGTAAAAAAGTGGAGAAAATATGGGGCAACTGTGACGTTGCAAAGAACTAGACGTTCCTCCAAAATTGATGAAAAGACAAGACAAAAACTGTTCAGGGAGGCTGCCAAGAGACCTACAGCAACACTGAAGGAGCCGTAGGAATTTCTGGCACGTACTGGTTATGTACTACATGTGATAACAGTCTCCCGTATTCTCCATATGTCTGGGCTGTGGGGTAAGGTTGCAAGACGGAAGCCTTTTCTTAGACACAAAAACATCCAGGCCCAGCTAAATTTGCAAAACAACACATAGTCTCCCAAAACCATGAGAGAAAACGTATTATGGTCTGATGAGACCAAGGTTGAACTTTCTGGCCACAATTCCAAAAGGTACGTTTGCCGCAAAAACAACACTTTGCATCACCATCCCCACAGTGAAGCATGGTGGTGCAGTATCATGCTTTGGGGTTGCTTTTCATCAGCTGGAACTGGGGCTTTAGTCAAGGTGGGGGGAATTGTGAACAGTTCCAAATACCAGTCACTTTTGTCGGAAAACCTTCAACTGTTGCCCCTCCATACACTGAAAGTTATATGACCCATAATTCACTTTCTTAGAGGTTTTTGGACTTTGTCAATGCAAACATCCTGGAGCAACTAGTTAGCTTCCCAACTAGAGGTACAAATATCCTAGACATAGTACTCACGAACATGGGGGGATGCTGCTCCCTCTTGTGCATTAACTCCTTTCTGGTAAGATCTGACCACAAAATGATCTCCTTTAGTACTAAAACTAACCTAGAATCCCTGTCAAACTCCAAACTTGTTAAAAACTTTGCTAAGACCAGTTAGCTCAAACTAAGTGACAGCTTATTAAACTTCCAAGCTCTTCCAAATCCTGATGACACTGAGGCCTACTCTAAGCTGTACACAAAAGCACTCTACAACCACATTCTCATAGCTGCATAGAGGAGGGCAGTAATTGTCCAAGCCAAGCTATGATTCCTGACAAAAAAATAAATAAATAAAAAGCACCCTGGTGGACCCCTAGCATAAATAGGTTATTCAACAAAAGAAAAAAACTAGTCTCCAAAGCCAAAAAGGAACAGACAAAACAGTGCAAAACGACACTCACCAGTCTAAACAAACAAATTAGAGAGCTGGTCAAATCTGCCAAAGCAAACTACAAGGCAAATATAGCCTCCCAAGTAAAGATGACCATAAGGCCTTTGTAATTATGTTCATAACCTCAGGAAAATGCTCTGAGGTAATCATGAATGGCAACACTTGCATCCAGCCTGAAACTGTAGATAACCTGCTGGCTGACAAGTTGATTTCATACCCCTCCCCCATCACCTCCTACCACACCCATACCCGCAACCATCCCCCTTACTGGTCATTATGAGGGAACAGGTCCTTACTGTTTTCTCTGAAGCCAAAAACACAGCCTCCATGGGTCCCAATAACATTCCAGGATGCTTGTTAAATAGCTTAAAACAGAATCTATCAGGGCCAGTAAAAACCCTCTTTAACCACAGCCTCCAGACAAGCTTTGTCCCAGAGGAATTGAGGACTGCAACAGTCGCCCCTCAGCACAAGGGATCCTGTCAACTGACCCAGGGAACTACAGACCCATAGGCTTGATCAGTCTTATCTGAAAGGCCTTGGAAAGAATTATTAAGGTCCTTATCAATAATGACATAGGAAATCTCCAAACACTGGACCAGACCCAATTTGGCTTTGTGAAAGGGAGTTTTTGCCTGCTTAGTCTGGTGGAGGTCTTCAAGAAAGTCACCAGGGCCATGAATGAGGGCAAAGCAGTACACACCACTTATCTGAACTTGGCCAAAATGTATGATGCAATCTCCCATTTGGAGATCATAGATAAACTTACTGAGTTAGGCATAAACCCCTACATCATAAGATGGATAGCAAACTGGCTCACTGACAGGACACGTGTTGTCCTGATAGGTGGATCCACTTCCGGTAAGAAACCTGTCATTAGTGATGTCACAAAGGGCTGAGTGTTGGGACCCCTTCTGTTTGGTATATACTTTTTTGAAGTGAAAGTAAATGTTGGGGGCCTCTGGCTCACCAAGTTCACAGATGACTGCAAGCTGGGAGCAATCATTGAATCCACAAATGATGTTGATATCCTACAAACAGACCTAAAAATGACAAATGACTAGTGCCAAAGCATGATCTGAGACTAAATCTAAAAATGCATAAACATACCCTTTGGTAAATCGGATATCCCTGCAAGTTATAATATTGATAGCACACCCCTAAAAGTAGACCAAGTGGTAAGGCACCTAGGAACACAGACATATAGTAACCTAAATTTTGACTACCAGGTTGCTATGGTAGTGAGGAAATCCTTGTGTGTGACTCAATTAATAAGTAAAGGCATGGCATCAAGATAAAATGAAGTTATAATGCCATTGTACTCGAACCTCATCAGATCCATAATTGAGTACAGTGCTCCCTTCTGCATATCCCTGACCTGGCACTTGCATCAAATGGAGCAGTCCCAGAGGTGTTTCACTAAAAAAATACGAAGCGTAAGACACATATCATATGGAAACTGACTAAAGGCCCTATCCCATTACTCCATCTCATATCGTTTATTGAGAGGTGACTTACACCTGACCTACAGTGCATTCCCTGATCTAACCATGATGAAAATGTTGCGTATTCGCAAGAAAAAAATATATTGGGGCTACGCTTCCATGTTCCTGAACCTTATTTGTGACTCTGACAGAACTTGCTGGAGAGACAGATTTGTATCCCAGAGGTTACTGCGTTTATGGAATAAACTTCCAATCTTTGTAAAACAAAGTTGGTCCCTCAGTCAGTTCAAAAAGAATTTGAATAAATGGATAAGGAACTCTAAATTCACTCCCAGGGTACTGCCCATGTCCCTTATGGACAGATACAGTTGTTAAAATGACTCAGAGCTCAAACACCGAAAGACTCACTACCCTGACAATACCACATCTGGGAAATCAAGATATAATATTTTCATGTCCTGGATGTCATTGGCTAGGCTTATAATGGCTCTTGTGCCATTAGCCTCGTAGTCACGTATGAAAATTTGACTTTCCCTTGAACTTCACTGCCCTTTGTGATAATAGTGAATTAGGTAGGTAGCACTGTGTGGCAAACTCTGTCATATGGGTGTTTGGGGCTGTACTATCCACAGAAAAGTCTGCTTTGTGAATTAAGTGTATGTTTTTGTTTGCTTCATTGTACATTTTTTTCAGTCCTTTAAGCTCATTAAATGCTGGTTCATTGAAGTGGGCTTCAGTCAGTTTACTCATTTTTGATGAGCAGCTGTGATGATCAGATGTGACCATTTTAGGCAGTATCTGAGTCAGTTATCTGAAATCTATGAAGTCGCAGCAAGTAATATTGCTAATGTCATGACTTGGCAAAACAGTAGCAAAGCTGCAGTCAGTCTGACCTTTAAAATACTATAATTTAAGCAGCATGTTGGAAGTACTTGGTAGGCATGAGGCATTGTAATACATTAGAACATGTTTTAAATTTTTTGTGTGTGTTATGTATGTGTACATTAGAACTAAGATGCATTTAGTGGTTTTCTAATGGAGAATTGTAACATTTAGGTGGGTTCCTAATGGGGAATGAGCAGCCAAATTTATAGACTGGGATACTTTGAGTTTGTATTTAAACTGATGGTCAGAAGTGGTGGTGGACTTGATAAAGTTATATAAAATTATTTTTCATCTAAATGTAACTTCAAGGTGTATATTTTAGTGATTGTTGCTGCAGTACATTCTTAGCTGAATATGATTTAGCCAGATGGGAGACCTCAGTCTTCCATCCAAATTGACCTCCTGCTGGCCAGGCGCAAAGTTGTCTTTCACTGATGGTCAGCAGGATGAATCACGGCAAGCTGACCTGTTGGCATAAGACCTGCTAGTGACTTCAGATTGATTAGCAGCTTGTGGAACCAGAGTGCTGTGACTGGCTGGCAGAGGTAAGCTTGTGCTGCAGATCCATCTCAGCTAAGTTGGGGGGAGGGAGAGGGTTTCATCTGCTGCACTGTTGTTATCTACTGGTGACAAGTGGGAGGTGTAGCAGTGCATGATGGTGCTATTAAAGTTGCCAGCAGATGTTGTGCAGTGTATGCGCGAGTCTTCATTGACATATTCAGCATGTGGTTGTACCCTAACTCCTAAGAGGAAAGTATAGTAATGGTAATTAGCAAACGAGGCCTTTTGCATCATTGGCTGTGCTGTAACTGGGGAGCATTGATATTCTCTCAATTTTCTTTACCCTGCTTCAGAAAATGCCAGTTTCCTATTATAGGCGATTAGCAGTCTACAGTTTTTGGATGGGGGTACTAAACAGACAGAAGAAACACTGGCTAGTAGGAAATGGGCAGACTGCTGCACAAAATGAAAATAAAAAGAACCTGGATGTAAGCTGCAAGTGAAAGTCTAACTTGTGCAATCTTCAGTCTTCACTTTATTTCCACAAATGGACTGGACTTCTGCATGTTTAGTTCTGAATTCATCTATTTACAAGCAAAGCCTTAAAGAAAGAGAAATGGCCTTTTTGCTAATACTGTTATTGCATTATGTGATGTGCAAATAATTTGTATTCGGAGGTTTCTGGGTGGCTAGTGATGTCTCAAGAAAAAGTCCCTTATGACTGCAACTATAGGACTTTATTTGAGCATTTCAGGTTGTTTAAGCTAGATCAGAACTTAAGAGAAGACTTACTGTGTCCCAAACAACACAGTAAACTGGATAAGACAAGTAAAGCATTACATTTGGTTCTCACAGGTTATGATCATGAGGGCTTAAAGCCTCTGGCAACCCTATTAGATCTGAGGTACCTAGCCCTGATGAGCTGAGAGTGCAATCTGTTTCTAACCCAGGTTATTATTTTAACAGTCAGTCTAAATATTCTAGTGCCTATAGAGATGAACATTGAGGAGATGGTGTCACAAGTGAGACAGACAAAGGGAGATTTAGATATTACTGCTAGCCAGGACATACTTGAGCCTATCAACTTTCTTCTAGTGAACTAATGTGGGACTCCCACTTCTCCATCAACCATTTGGGACTTTATACTGGGTAAGGCTTCCACTTCCACCTTACAGCTATTGTCCTCCTAACAAATGCTAGCATTACCTTGGTTCAGTACAGTCTCACAACATTTTGCCTACAAAAGATTTTCCAAAGAATAGCTAGCTGGATTGCAAAGGGCTACCTTGTCTTTTCTTTAACTAGACCACAGCATTTCCCACCTTGGGTATTGTCACCCAAAATGAAATAATAACAAAATGAATCCTAGGCATAAAGATTCTCAGAGTTGGGAGATGAAGATCTGGCATTTTGATCAGATCCACTCTCCCTAGGTTTATGACCAAAATGATAATACTTTCTTTGAGAGCTGGAGGTAGGTCATTTAAATTCCTAGGCAGTCTGAGGAATGGTGGCTCACAATCGTAGGTTGAGGCCAAAAAAAAAAAAAACTCTGAACTGTAACAGAAAGCTGTTTGCTACAGTTACTAACACAATAATTTACTACATACATAGTTGTATGACTGCAGTACTGGCATTCATTTAAAAGTCTGCAGTGTCACCCATGGCTTCTTAAACAAATGCCAGTTCTGCATTCATGCTCCATCGGCAACTACTGATAATGGCTTCCTAACAGCTTATGCCTGGGGCAACCACCCTTTTCTCCCCTTCCCTAGGTGTAGCTCTGCATCCATAGGCTTCTTCGAAAGGATACATCCTTTGGAGAAAATGTTGATTTGATGAAGGAACACAGTAAGAATGGGGGAGGGAGTGAGGAAGCTTTCAGCAATACACTAGAAATGTGAATTATTAGAAGTAAAACAACTTGCTCCTTTAGCTAACATTCCTGTAGTGCTGTGAAGACATGTTTGTTCCTCATTAGAGCCTGATTCTGAACCCTCCTTTTTCCCAATGCCTTGGAAGCCTGGTGGGTGATTTCACTGTGTGCAACACCAGCGTTAAGCACTTGTATTTGAACCCTATGGCAGACCCAGCTAAAATTTTGATGCTTCAAGGGGTACATGCTGGCACAAGGTCAGAATATTCTCCCACATGATAGGACGAGCAGACTCATGGAGGTGTGTGGCAAGTTCTAGCAGAAGAGATAGGAACATGCTTTTATTTGAAGTTATTCATAGTTCCCAAAAAATTTAACTATTGGAAACTAAGTCTAGACCTGTTTACCTTCATCAGGTTTGTAGCAGTAAGAAAATTAAGAATTCTCACACTGCAGTATGTCAATATGAAAAACACCTGCATATCCCAAGTCATAAAATTCATAGGCATTACCGCAACTTCACAGTGTAATGCTTGCATTTTAATTTTTACCTCCTTGCCCTTTGACCTTTCTCCTCCATGAGGAATACTTACTAATTTTTTATCTGCAGTCTTTGCATGGATTTTTATTAAAGGATTTATATGTACATTCCATTGATATGACTACCTTATCAGTTAGATCTTCTGTTGTCTTCATAGCCTAGATACATTCTTGAACCTCCAAAAGTCAAGTCTGTCTCCATACCACAAGACCTTCCTGACAGCATCTGTAGATACCATGTCCTGTACAGTGTTTATCTGCTAGGACAACGTCTTAGTCATGAGACAATTCTTTGTCAGAACCTCACAGAAGTCTGACTTAATGAGTAGAATGGCTATAGAATTCATGTCAGCCTCCATCTTGATGGTCACTCATGCATGTATGTACTTGAAATTAAAAACTATTAAAACAGAAAAACTAATATGCAAACATTTTAATGTACAGTATGTGCGTTCATCTTAAATGCTTTTAACATTAATTTAGAGGGATAAGAGTACAAAAAAGATCAGCATACATAAGCCGTAGATATCAAGCCAGCCAATGTTAATCTTAGAATTCAAAATATAAAATAATTTATGCCAGCACAAGCTTTACTTCACAGACCACTGACTGAACTGCACTACAGTAGTACCCCAAAAGCTTTTGTATTCCATATATGAATAAGAAACTTTCCATTTTCAACAATCTAGAGTAACAGCAATCCCAGCCTTCCCTTTAGCCTACCAGCACCAAGTAATAAATTCACTATGGATGCATTTGACTGTGCTTGGAGAACTGGTTAATGTCTAAATGCAAGGCAGGTGGTCCAGTAGTATCAAAAATACATAAACATGGAGTTCCAAGATGACTGCACACTGATCAGCTTAATTTCAGCTCTCCCAATATGAAAAAGGAAACTAAGAGCCAGTGATATTGTCAGCGTGAGTAAAATTCAGTTGCTGGCAAGTAATTACACTACCTGATGCCAAGAAAGAAGAAATGTAGATACCCTGAAAGAGAATGTCAGGTGTAAAAGTACACTGATTATATTATATGTAGAATTATGATAGTTTCTCTTATTTTTACAGGGGTGAATGTTTAGCTTAATTCCTTTGGCTTAACCTATCAACTGTTTTTGTAAGCCAGTAGGCTTAAAAAATAAGAGAAAATGAAGAAATCCATGGAAACTACAAAAGTTCTTACATCTGCAAAGATGCTAGCTTGTTTTCTTTTTTTCACTGAGAGAAATTGGAGTACTGTTGCATCAGATTGCTTAATAGTTTATTGTATTGAGCAGCAAAGAATAATAGCATATAATGGCAGCAGATATAAATGTCACAGCAGCATATTTAGATGGTATTTAGCAACATAATAGATAAGTGAAAGCACAAAAGTAATTCAACGATATCTGAACAAGTCTTGAGCCAGACTCCAAATGAGAATTCTGTCCTAAACATACATATTATACTACTTCAGTTCAGTGATTTTCCTCTGGTAGTTGTATCCAGCCCCTCAGTCTTTATTCACAGGCCTTGTCTAGTAGGTGCCTAACAGTGCCCAACTGTCTGTTCCTTATGTAGTGCACATATCCTTCCCTTGAGAAAGGAACATTTTGTAGCTTTCCCTTGAGAACTGTTATTTCTGCACATCTCATGTTTAGCCTTCTGCTCAACTGTCTTTCCCTGAACTGTATGCATGAATGAAGACACAGGCCTGACTCTGTATTTTCAGGCCTATTCTGCTATATTTATTCTATCTTATGCCTAACAGCTACTTTTAAGTGAAAAGCCTCAGGCTTACATTTGTCATTAGCAGATGTACAGTGGGAGTCAAAAAGTCTACAGCTGAAGGCACTTGTACATTTTGCTCTGAGTGAAATTTACAAAGATTCATATCTGAGTATTTGTACTTGCAAACAAGCTGAATGGAATTGCAAGCAATTAATTTCACAAGTTCTGAGCATTCTTTACTAACAGAAATGCAAAATTTAAAGGTACAATGGCAAGCTGTTCAATGAAAAATTGTTTGAAATCATGGGAAGTGAATAACAGCGTCCTCATTAGCAACCATAATAATTTAATGCATATGATAGTGTACAATTTAGTTTTATTTAAAGATAGCCAATGCACTTTTTCGTAAGGCTAAAAGTTAATGTTCTTGAAACCATACGAGCTGTTTTCACATCTGGGAGGAAAACAGAGATAAGAAAAGGACAGATGACAATAACTGTAAGTTGGAACATGGCCAGCAGCATGTACTTTAGCATGTGTAATGTTACTTTTAAAATGAAAGCCTAAAAGACTTTCAGAACACACTTGTTTCATTTCCTCTATTTTCTCTTTCCATTTTGTTTCTATAATTTCTTGTTTTCCAAAAATATTTCCAAGAATTTTGATTTCAGTCATATTACATTTAATTCTACCAATCCTCCCCTCAAATCATAAACCTTGGCTTTTGTCTTTGTTTAATATAAAACCTATTACTTGAAGAATCTCTTGCATTTATTTTATCACTGTATTCAAGCCTGCCCCATCTTTTGGTATAATAATAATGTCATCTGCATAGCTTAACAAAATAGGCATTTGTATCCCTTCATTAGAAATGTAGTACATTGCATCCATCTTTTTATTCACATACTTGGATATTAAATTCATTACTAATACAAATAATGTACTACTCAATGGGCACCCCTGTCTAATACTGTTCTCTAACTGTATATCTTCACTTAACTATTAGTTTATCATAATCTTTACTATATTGTACTTGTATGCTGAAGTATACACATTTTTAATCTTTTGGCGTGTATTATAGATTTCAAATATATCCCATGATATTGAATGATGAATTGAATTGAAAGCTTTACTTAAATCTCCTACCATTACTTTTACCTGAACATGTCTGTGTACTACATCCTCTTCTAGTTCCCTAATTATTAATAATAAATCTTGAAACCTTTTATACCAAACATGTGCTCATTTACAGCCTTACCCACTTTCTCCTCCATTCTTTTTTTTTGTAGCAGTTTCATAAAAATCTTATCTGCACTATTTAATATAATTGATCTCCAATTTTGAATTTTTCTCTTCTCTCCTTTTTCCATATAAATCTAATAACAGCCTTACATAACTCTTTATACATAAAACCTGCATTTCACCATTCATTTAATACCTTTACAACATATGCCAAATCTAAATTCATTACTTTTGACATCTGTTCTAATTACTCTATTTTTTCTTTTTCTAAATCCTTATTATCCTTGTCAGAAAATGCAAGTATCTTTTATTCCTTCCATTTTTTTGTCCTCTGTTCTTTAAATTTCCTAATATGTTATTTTACTTTATTCATAATCACCTCCTGTGTGTTATGTATTTTACCTGATGAATCTTTCATTTATCTCATTGCACTATTACTTTCTTTGAATATTTTACTTAAATATGGCAACATTTCTTCTTTTCTTCCTTGAAAAAATATATATTTGTTTATACAGTAAATGTTCTGTTTTTTTTTTTCTTATTCAACTCCCACAAAAACTCCCCTAGATCAAACTAAGTATCGGCAGCTAAGAAATGAAACCAAAAGATCTGTATTACTTGATAAGAAAAACTATTACATCCATTTACAACAGAAAAATCATAACAACTCAAAAAAATTCTGGGCAAGTGTAAATAGAATTGTGCACCGAGGCCAAACCTCCATCCCACCCCCTGCAGCCATCACTGATAAATTACCCAAGGATGTTGCAAACATCTTCAACTGCTTTTTTACTGAGACCTTCCAATCCCTAGCTAGTCAACTTACCACCTAGCTCCCCTATCACAAATCTCTCTACTTCTAATTCCCAACTCTCTTTTAGATTTCATCCAGTTAATACTTCATTTATTCAAGCTCTACTCAAAAAATGAAAACCCACGACCTTGTCAGCAGACAGTCTCCCCACTGAGTATCTGCAAAAAGCTGCTGATGCTATAGCCTACCCTATTTCCATTCTTGTCAACCGGTCCATAGCAGAAGCCTCTATCCCCCCTCCATCTGAAGACATCCTGTGTGATTCCACTCCATAATGGTGGAAGTTCCACCGAACTATCCAATATTCGTCCAGTAGCCATACTGTCTCCACTTACCAAAATTTTGGAAAAATGTATCCATAAGCAGTTAATGCATCATCTTATCCAAAATAATTTACTATCCAACTCCTAGCATGGTTTTAAGCCTCATCACTCCACCACTACTGCCCTCCTTGCCTTCTCTAATACTATAAATCATAACTGTAATAATAACAAACTATCCTCAGCCCTCTTCTTAGACCTGTCCAAGGCATCTGATATAGTCGATTACCACCTACTAATCCAGACCCTAAAATCTACCTACTTAGACATGACTGCTCTCCATTGGTTCCAATCTTATTTGAATGGCAGACAGCAGGCAGTACTATGGCAGAATGAACGGTCTACAATCACATTCCAAGATTTGCCACTGGCATGTCTTACAAGACACATCACTGTACCAATCTAAGATTCTCTGGGAGTTCCCCAGGGATCCATACTGTGACCCCTTTTGTTTTCTATATTCATTAACAATCTCCATACTGTCATACCAAATGCAACTTGCATACAGTATGCAGATGACTCCACTCTATGTTCAGTTTCCTCTCAGTCGGATCTGTGCTCAGAATCTCAATTAACTTTTAACACAGTTGAAAAATGGCTTTCTGATCGTTGTCTGATCTTAAACCCTAATAAAACTAAGCTGCTACTCTTTACCCCCACCTATAGGTCTAACCCCCTATCATTTTCTATATACTCTAACAATGGCACCACAATCTCTCCTGACACCCATACAAAACTATTAGGAGTTAATATCAACAATAACCTTAAATTCGACATACACATTAACAAAACTATTAAAATCATTAATAAAAAACTAGGGTCACTTTACAAGATTAAGCCTTTCCTTACATCAACCGCTCAAACTGCCATTGCCCACTCTCATTTACTTTCAACCTTTACTATATGCTTCCCCTCTACTGACTAACCTAGGTAAAACAGAACTCAATAAATTATCAGTTTGCTACAATCACATTCCAAGATTTGCCACTGGCATGCCTTACAAGACGCATCACTTTACCAATATAAGATCTCTTGTGTGGTTGCAATTACCTTCCCTAATCCAGCTTAACCAGCTGATAGTTGCCTATAAAGTTTTAAACCAACCGGAAAAAACCCCACCACTGAAACCTATAATCTGCCCCTACAGCAATCTGAATACACTTCGATCTGCAAATAAACTACTTGTCCAAACTATCAAAGCTAATAACTCTCTGTTTACTATGTAGGTAAAATTTGGAACTCCCTTCCAGCAAATATTACCCTAGAACCCTCCATAAGACAATTCAAGCATAGTCTAAAACTGTACCTTAAATTGCATTGGACTTGCTCATGTTCTAAACCTGACTAATACATTATTTTATTGTAAAGGAATTACTCTAGTGTTTCTCACGCACCTTTGAGACTTACAGATCTCAATTTATGTAAAACTGTTGATTACTAATGTATTTTTTGCTATTCTGAAATACTTTGTAAATATTGTTTTTATGCTTTATTTCGTATGCCTATTCTATGTTTTATGTAGTAAACTATGTATTTGTTTGTACCTTGGAGCTTTTCTCCCTGGGCCTCTGCTGAAAATGGACATATATGCAGTCGAACTATCCTGGTCAACAGATGTAAAATAAATAAATAAACTCATATAATTCCTGTTCCTTAATGAAGACATGTTCATCATTCTTCTCTAAGCAATCAGTTGTTTCATTACTTAAATTCTTCTACTTTATTTTTCCCATATATATGTGTGTGTGTGTGTGTATATATATATATATATATATATATATATATATAGATATATTTATTTTTTTTCCTTTCTCCCATGTCACATAGCACTTTTTGTATTTCAACTTAAAATGTAACCACTATTCTGACCAATCTTTATCAAACTCTCTCATCTGTGCATGATCTTGCTATAATCTCATGACATCTTCTCTCCCTGTAGCTTCCCATTTCACCTCATCTACTCTTTTAAACCTTTCCCTATTTTTATATACTCAGTGTTTTCTTTTATTGCAACCTAAATTGCCCTATGTCTGAAAATCCTGTCACTAGCACTCCTTGTTCAACTACTTCTAAACTTTCTGACTATAAAAAATAATTTATTTCTGTTGCTTTATCTCCTCTTTCTTCTATACATCCATGTCTCTAAATTCCAAATTTTTAACTGTCCATATTTTATAACGTCCCATACTAATTTAACATCCTATACCTTCTTTTTCAGATGTCTTAAGTTACATTTAAAAACCACTGCTACAGTAATCTCCATATTAACTGCTACATATCTAATTATATTTCTAAACATCTCTTTCCTCTCCTTTTTTGTTGCATATGTATATATTGCAATAATTCTAATATGTTCAATCCATCTTGCATAAATAACAGTAATTCTACCTGTTATAACAAAAGTAACATCTAACACTTTAATTGTATCTTTATATAAGTATTACTGAACAGGGCTCCTTCCCAAAATTCCATATGCCATGATTTTCCCCACCACACTTCATTTTGATATCTTTCTATTGTAGAAAAAATCTAATGTCTTCTAGTGTAATAACATCAGTATCTAACGTTTTACACAACTCCAAAATCCGTGTTCTCCTCTCTATCTTCTTAAAGCTATTCACATTTATTGCCAAGACTGTATACCTACTGTTCTACCGTATGAAACAACTATTCAGCTGTTCACTTTCTTTTTTTTTTTTGAATCCCTCTGTAATCTTCCTTTTCTTCTCCCACACTCATTTTCCAATCAATTATCTTTTTTGCTTTACTGTATTCCTTTTAACATAATCACTGTCACTTGATCCTGATTCTTCTTCTTCCATTATTCCCATATTAACTTCTTCCTGTGTACTCACTTTTTGTACAACTTTTTCTTTATCCATAATTTCTATTTGTGTTTCCACTGTTTCTGTGTCTTTTCCCCCAGTGTTACCCTTTTGATCTTACTCTTTTAATACTTCTACAACATTGCCCTCTATTTTCCCCTTTTTCTTTCAAATCCCCCAATTACCTTTTGATCTTGCTCTTTAATACTTCTACAACATTGCCCTCTATTTTCCCCTTTTTCTTTCAAATCCCCCAATTACCTTTTGATCTTGCTCTTTTAATACTTCTACAACATTGCCCTCTATTTTCCCCTTTTTCTTTCAAATCCCCCAATTACCTTTTGATCTTGCTCTTTTAATACTTCTACAACATTGCCCTCTATTTTCCCCTTTTTCTTTCAAATCCCCCAATTACCTTTACATTTGTAACATCTCACTTCACAGTCCCTTGCATCATATCCTATTTTTCCACACGAAAAACATCTTTAGTCACACGTACTGATTAAATGATCATTTTTACCACACAAAAACATGTTTTAGGCTGTCCCTAATATTTTACCATGCTCTTGTTTCTTTCAACATTTGTATCACTTTGGTAAGTGCACAATACTTTAATTTTCAGCTTTCAAAATCATGTTACAATCCCATGCCACAGTCCATAAACCTCTATTATCATGCACTTTTGTCATATTTATTACATTTTTATATAACTTCAGTAAATGTTCTGTTAAAGTCCCTTTATCCACTTCAGTCTTAAATTGTACATTAATTTTTTTCTTTGCCTCTCTGTAAGAAGTTTTAAATACATATAAATTCCATAGCACATTATTTTTCTTATTCTCATATTCTTCAAAGAACTTTTCCATTATTTGACCAGGCTGAAATATAATGTCACAAAATGTCTCTCTTCTAATATGTATAAAGACTCTTACTTCACCTGATTTGTTGCCTGATGGTGAAATGACTTAATTCCATACCTTACATCTGTCCAGTTCATTGTCCTCCTTTTTTTTCGATATGTACAGTAGAGTGTTTCTTTTTGTAAGACCTGTTACTTCTTCCTTCTTTTTCTCTGCTCCTGACTTCACCATCTCCACATATGATCTGCCTTTCATGACCATGTCTTCTTCCTGTTGTATTTTCTCCATTAAATCTCGCCATATCTCCTGTATGTGTATCAGTCATCTCAGAGTGCAAAACCACGTTTGCCTAGTATAGTCTTGATTTTTGCAATTATTTGAGCTGCCACGTATGGTGTCTCAAACTAGCCTGTGTGCTAGTCTAACATTCCAGCTGCTATTCACTGCCTGCTACACTGGGAATTTCACTAAGTGACTCAGTTATACTCTGCATGCTTTCTCCCTTTCAGTTACCATCCTGACAATGCCCACTATACATCAGGCTTGGAGAACCATATCCTTCACCATGTTCTACATGTATGTTTGGCCCAGCTTGTTTTTTTACACTCTTCTATACTTTGCTGATTGGTCCCTTCCTAAACAGCAGTATGCTAAAGTGTTGCTAACACTGTGTAGCTGTAAAATGCTGGGCTTCTGTTTACCTTGTGTAGTTCAATATATGAGACAGTACCCGTGACATGCACACTGAAAATTAGTAAGCTGCACGCCCACTGTGCAGTGTTGCATTATGCTACATATCATACCCCCATGACACAGAGCTGGGTTTCTGCAAGTGAAAGCATAATATGCCCTGTTGTAATATGAAAAAAATGCTAGCACCGTGGGGCCAGCAAACATTTACCATTTCTGAGATGTGTGACTAACTGTAACATTGCTGGTTCCTGTAGAGTAGGAGACTTATAAAATAAGGACTTTTGTGAATTTGATAATGAACTGCAAATGTTCCTAACATACGAGGTCAGAAGGTTCTAGAAGTAAAACAGCAAGGTTTTCATTTATAAAACAATGGCATTTGTTTAGATGATTGTTAAGCCAAAATATGATGAAATTAAAAAAAAAACAGCATGTTTGGTAGGTGGACACACTCCCCTGTACCATCACATCCTCTTAAAAATACTAACTCAGAGGCTTCAAATCAATAGGAAAAATGTCATATTCCCTTCCTGAGGCTGTCCAACCTCTCAGATCAAACTGTGAGTTTCCAACTTTTAATTCTACCATGTCAACTAAACAAACATCGACGTCCTGAATGTAGACTATACAAATGAAATCTCAGTCTGGCAGTTAGTGCAGAGAGTTAAGGCTTCAAGCTGTTAATGAGCTGCTCCTTTTAGTCAGGGGTCCAGGGTTTGATTTACTTCACCTCTATTTGTCTTCTATGTGACTATAAGCAAGTCACTTAACGAGACAACATTTCAGGGTTGTACCTGAAAAGAGCACTTTGTTCAGTGGACTTACCCAATTAATAAATAGATAAAATTAGTTAATAAAACAGACCACATAATGATCCATTTCAAGGTGGTGAAAGCTCTTTAATAGTGTGCCTGTGAAATGCAGAGCTCTAACAAAGGCACCCACCTCTATTTATGTGCCCACAAAGCAGACTCAAAAGTTGTTTGAAGACCTTACGCTTCCTAATGCATAAATTATGTAGCCAAAATAACAGCAGAATATCTAAACCTAATGAGATCTACCTGGAAATGATCTGAACAACAAAAGGAGTGATGAGTAAATGTAGAGAGTTTGTGTTGGTTGAACATGCATAGGTGGCACACCACTGGAATCTGTCAGCTATACTCTAGGATATTTAAGGCACCATAATCACCTGCTGTCATGTCATAAAAGTGAGATGGGAAATTGAATTACTACTCAGTGAAAGCTGGCAAAACTGTGCAAACACATTTCAAGAATAAAAAACTTTTAAAAACAATATTTGTCTGCATGCATCCTACAAGGCCTTTAAGTCACAATATAAAATGTATTCATTGATAAACACCTTTTACAAAATGCAAACAAAGCTCATTTTAAAAATGGGAAAGATAGAGATAAAGAAAACAGAACAAGAGAGAAATGAGGAAATAGACACAGTCCTTGATCTTTAGTCATAATAAACCCAGAAGCAATTCTGTATTTTCTGTATGATAATGCATGTTTGTGTGTGGGGAGGGGAGAGGTAGTTAAGACCTATCCACTGTGAATATAAAATGGTACAGAAAGAAGTAGGTCAGTTTAAATACTGTACTAAAATCAAGGAACACCTGCTACTAGAAACTACATGATGCATTGGGAGAAACAGTCTACATTTCCAGCTTGAGAATTCTGCCTCAGTTACCTTGTATTCCCAGCATACAGCCCAACATATGCTGTGCAGAGTGCACAAAAGCGATGGCACATCAAGTCTGTAAGCATATCAAAGAATAACACAATTCTACCCAGAAACCATCAGTTGGTTATAAATGGAAGCCCAGATGAACTCCTTACCCTGAATCCCATAAATTGCATTATCTAGAACAACTACTATTCTGTTTGATAAGACCCTGAAGCAGAAAGTGCCTGAGGTACAGTTAGGTCAGGGTAACTACCTTAGAAAGCACAGTTGTGTGGCAGTACTCACACAGCTGTACACATATGAAGAACAGTATCGCTGTTGCAGTAAATACAGAGATGAGTAGTACTTGGTAACAAGCAGGTCAGTCTTCCAGACAAGCTTCAAGATCAGTCAGACAGGTTGGACAGCAGGTATATACAGTTAACCCCCTCATCAAGGACATCAGACAAACGCGGCTGTGAAGAAGAATTTAATCTGTGCCATTCTTCACTGCTCTTTAAACAGAGTCAACAACAACATTTGCTTATACTCCCAGACTCAGCCAGAACTGGGGAGAAATGAAAAAAAACAGCAGCAATCAATTTATTGCTCAAACACTGTTTTGTATGTGATTGCCATACAGCAGTCACATATACATTTCAAAACAGCAAATGATGGAGCACAAAATGTCACCTGCTGATTAAAAAACAAAGTAAACACAGTTTAAATGTGCTTTTTGTAGGGGGCAAGTAGTGTCGCAGTTAGCACTGCCGCCTCACATCAAGAGGCTCTCCAGTTCGATTCTTAGCTGGGGGTGCCTTCTGTGTGGAGTCTGCATGTCTTCCCTGTGTTCTCATGGGTTTCCTCCAGTTGCTCTGGTTTCTTCCCATATTCCAAAGACATGCATGCAGCAGGTGGACTGGACACTCTAAATTGGCCCCAGGTGTGTGTGTGTGTGTGTGTGTGTGTGTGTGTGTGTGTGTGTGTGTGTGTGTGTGTGTGTGTGTGTGTGTGTGTGTGTGTGTGTGTGTGTGTGTGTGTGTGTGTGGTACGGATGAACTATGGTGGTAGGGCTTAGCCACCCAGCTGTGTAAACCTTGGCTCTAGCTGATTGTCACTGTTGAAGTAACACACTGACCCCATGTCCAAAAATGGGAAAAGGGGTTGAATATGGATGGATGGAAGCCTCCATGCACTTCCACACACCCTGTTAATTATATATACCAAATTTGAGCCTGCAGTACAGTGGGGAAAGGAAAAATTCCCCGATTCCCACTGTACTGCAGTTTTACACAGAAAAAAAGCCAGTACATGCGATCATGTGTAATGGCAGTTTTGTTTCCCTTCAATAATTGTGACATTTGACCATCTTCAGAGAACCCATATATGAGTAAGAAGGCAGCCTTGAGTCAATACTGACTCATGATGACTCTGTGGAGTTGCAAGTTATATGGTTCCCCTTCAGAAGGTCGAACGGCTGAAATCTCGAAATCTATATGGTCGAGACCATATGTTCGAAATTTCAGAAGCTCGACCTTCTGAATGGGGATCGGCATACAGTGCAGAATGGAATATTACCCTTTCTGCGCTGTAGTGCGATCTCGGAGTTGGAATAAATAAGTAGCGGGGGGTGTGAGGGGCACAGCCCTCCACGTGGGGGGTGCAGGGGGGCTTGCCCCCCTACAGAAACATTGTTTTTATTTTTTTTTTACTTCCCTTTCAGAAGGTCGAGCTTCTGAAATTCGAGCATATGGCTTTGGCCATAAGCATTTCGAGATTTCAGCCGTTTGACCTTCTGAAGGGGAACCATATATATATATATATATATATATATATATATATATATATATATATATATATATATATATATATATATACATGCACGCACACACACACACACCAAAGATACACGCAATAAACCATACCTTTTATTTCCACATTGTTTAAAAGCCGTTGTGTCTCATTTAATGCCTTTTATGAATACAGCTTTATATAGATTTATTTATCCTTTTTTATTCTTTTCGTTAACCAAGTTAGTCCCACTACGTTAGTAGCCTCTTTTCAGGGAAGACCCCAGGTGGCACTTATACTACTAGGGGAAATTTGATCAGGGAACTTCCCCTACTCTTTTCGTGTATGGGAACGCTGTAGCAGTTACACTTCCTGCTTCCAGTCCGGGCATGATGGCAGCTCGGAGAAGCAGGGAGGAAATGGAGTATGTGGAAGTCGGACAAGCCTGTGCTGGAGAAAAAGGTGATTCCTCAAAAAAATGAGGATAATACAGCAGTTTGTGTGTTGGAAGTAAGAGTCAAGGAGGTGCAGGTAGGTGAGCTTGCAAAAGAAGGAGATAAAGAAATGGAGAAAGCGGTCAAGCTATCACAAACTTTTGATGTTGACGGGGCGGAGTTGATGATTGATTAGGAGGATATTTTTCAAGACAATCTCTTCAGAGATGAGCTTTTAGCACAGGAATGTCTTATTACAACCCTCCAGTCAGGAGGGCTGTGAGATAAGTTATTTGTGGATTTAGTGAACCTGAGTAAGCCGGAGAGTGCGAAGATGCATAGCAACACATGTGAACATGTTAATAAGCAATGTTTAACACACATTTTTTTAATTTCTCCAAGTCTTTTGGGTTTCTAATACCATGACGGGAATGGACTCTGTTCATAAGTCAAAGTACAAATGAAGTTCATGAAATTAGAATTGTTTCAATCTTTGATGTCAGCCATTTGTGCTCTTCGCAGCACCCACAATGCGCCCATTAATGATTCCTCCTGCAGTTCGTATGGAGTTAAATGTATTGGTAGGATATCTAACTATGATTGTAGATTATTGTTTATAAGACCTGTTGCTCCTACTATTGTTGCAACTGTCTGGGTATCTTTCTTCCACATGTCTCTAGTCTGCCTGCAGATCTTGATATTTTATGACTTTGTGTCTCTCCCTGTATGCAAGATACTGTAGTCACTGGGTGTGGCAATTTCATTAATCAATGCTACTCTTGTCTTCTTTTCTTGGACCAGTATATCTTGTTTTCTAACATCTATCTTTTGAACTGCTGATAATGGATGATCCCATGTGATGTAGACTTTTTAATTTTCTGTTATGCTTTGTGGATCATGCTTCCAGTGTTTTTCAGCCACTTCAATACCATAATGTTTGCACAATCCCCAGTGCAACAGTCTTGACACATTATTATGCCTTTCAGTATACAGTCCTTCTGCCATTAGTATGTCGCAACCAGCAATGAGGTTTGCAACGGTTTCCAATTCAGTTTACAGAACCTGCATTTGTCTGTTTCTCCCACATGTTCAGTGGACTTTATAAACCAACGTGTATGCGGCCCACTGTCTTGGGTCGCCAATATTAACCTTTCATCTCTTGATGTGAATTCACCTCTCCTTAACCATTCCTGTGTTCACTCCAGATCAACATGAAGTTCTTCCAGAAGTTTTCTATACTTGCAGCTATATTTATGCTTTTTCCACATTTCTTGCCTTCTCATCTGATCCTTCACCTTATATTCTTTCTTTTGTTTTTTAGCATATGCTTTAACACCTTTATGCCATTTACAGTGTGTTGGCAGAACACATTGCAGATGGAACAAGTTGGAAGCAGTAGTGTTAGAGGAGACAATAATTAGCATCAGCATGTATAGCGACATCGGTGTGTATTGTGATAAGCTGCATGTTTGCTAGCAGCAAGGGGTAATGGAAAGAGTGTAACAATGATATGATTAGTAAAGTGAGGTCACCACAGGAACAATCAGGTGCACAAACAGCAAAAACATAGAAAGGTAAGTGCAGATATGATATATGGTTTATGAACAAATCCACTGTATATGTGGAAGGCAATCTTTTGAAAGGGATGGGGAGGACAGAGAGCAGATAGTTATAATGTAAAGGTACTGTGTTTGAGAAAGCCACTTTGGAAAACATACTGTTGTAACATGAGGTTATGCAATGGCATTCCCTCCTTCACATTACCACTACTGACACCTCAGGTCCTCTCTGAGGCACACAGTAGGCTCTTCTAGCCATTTTCTGCATGTCTGCAGTCACCAATATTACTTCAAGAAGTCCCACTGTATTCCTGTGGATATTGACTTTGCCGTGTCTGCATTTGTGCCATGCACCTTACTGTGCAGTATGAATGATTTCTCCTTTAGGCTGCCTCATGTAGGTGAACATAATATGTATTAGGATAGTGAGGCAGTCATGTAGATATTCTTACAGTAATGCATTGTGCATCACAGCAGTTTTAACAGCATATGGAGACTTCTTATTACAGAGGCCAGGGAAGAAAGCAAGTAACAGGTGTTAAGATGTACTACATGGATGCAGAAGCAAGATAAGTTAGTAGTATTGGCACTCATGACATTGCTATCATGACTCAAAACAGGATACATCATATTGCATGTGCCCTTCAGTATAGCATATGAATATTTGGAAGGAGAGTTTTAACAGAGCGGTTCTGGCCATACAGTGTCGTGTGACGTGGTGGCACAGACACCACCAGAATGTATCAAATGTGTTACACATTTGAGAAACTGATTGTGATATCAACAGAAAAGTGAAATGGCATAATGTATTTCAGTGACACAAATAAAAAGTGTCTGTAACACCTAATTTAAATGAACACATTGTGTACAAGGGTTTTCAGGTATGCATGCTTGCTGCTGGAATTTCATTTGTGTAGAATATGTCATGGCTGCTGTGGTCTTTATCAGTGAAAGGAAAATGTGCATTAAAGTATGTTGATTTACTAAGTAGTATGTACTAATCAACTTACTGCTAGCAAGGATCAGTGAATGCAAGTTACCAGTTGATGTGTTGGACACATTTCCCCATCATACTTCATCCAGTGTGTCTGAAATGTAGCCATTACCACACTGACTCTGTTTTGTTAATTTGCCACAGGTCTTTGGCATTTATAATCTGCAGTTTCTGCACTGGATCATTCATGTACCTCTTCTCCAAACATATTAATCTTCTGATTACATCAGATGCTCAAAAAACTTAATTCTTGTTTGACTTGTTAATTACTCTGCATCTAGACTGCTGGCCAACAACCAACTGAAATGAGTGCAACCTTTGCAGAATTGTACCATTTATACAAATGCCAAAACCGTGTTCCTAGGTTATATCACTTACACACATACAGTATAGTGCCTTTTAATAGACTGATGATGTCAGACTTACTAACATACTGTTAAATAACATGGGATGCAGTTCTGGAAGTTAGTTCACTACCATGTGTTATACATGTGTGTGATACATCAGACATTCACATTGTCACATAGTATAAATGCGTTCAGGGGACATAATCCTAATGGTATGTTATACAGTAAATTGAATGCATGTGTGTGTTTTATATACAGAAGATACACCGGCTAACAGAATGAATTAGGTAGGATGCAAACCAGAGCGAGCATGTCAACCAAACACAGAAAAGTTAGTGATATGTAAAATGAGCATGCTACACTGATTATAGTTCTGCATCTGTAAGATGTAAGAGAGACCACTCTATTATAACAGGGATTATGCAGGTTATTTTACATGATGTATATTCAGGGCATATGCAGAATGAAGTGTACAGACTGCATGTACTACCATTCTACTTTGTAACCATGCAGTGGAATTAACTTTGCTTTTTTCAGCTCTGTTCTATGCAGATATTTGAGCTGTAGTTTAGGAAAAGGTATGAATAATGAGAGCATTACCATCTCATCAAGCATACTCTGTTAAAGATCTTGTTAATGCACTTTGTACTTGCTCTAGCAAGCAGCTTATTGAGGAAAGTTAGAGACACAAACTGCCTGTCATTTCTCACATACTATGCACATTTGCATACTCCAACCTGGCATGTGTAGATGGTTTTAAGTCTCTATAACTTGCACATTGGACAACTTTTATGTGCTTTACCTGAAGTAGTCCATCAGTAAGAGAGCATTTTATGAAGTAGGACAACTCACTATAATTGCTGACTTTGTCAAAAGTGGTATTGTCCTGGAGTTGTTATATTTAAGTAAGGAGGTGTAGGTGGTAGTCTTTCTCCAAAGAAAACCAAGGTTGTACCATTTTGAAGAGAGCAGTTTTGACAATGGTCCTACTCAGCAATGCTGCTGTTAACAAAAAAATGGACCTAACCCAGTTTTCCTTAATAAGGGCTTTAAATGCTATTCAGGAGGCACTCAGACATTACTACGTCTTGTCTATATATGTATACATTGGAGGATTCTGTACAAAACTCTATTCTGTAGTTATGTAATGGAAGTCCAAGTGTGTGTCAGTGCATGCTCAGAACTGTAGGATTGTGCAGCTTCAGTGAGGCCCAGTGTTGTTATTCAGTAACCACTACTGTTGTTTAAGTAGTGGTGCTGCTACTGATGTGTGATGCTGATGGTCAAGGTAAATAACTAGGGCATGTATTTGTGTGTGTACTTCTTGGGGTCAATGTGAATTATACACCTTTTGTGCAGCACCATGAATGTATTGCTTACAATGACTTCTGGTGATGTATCTGTGCTTATGCCTTTTGTACTACATCTGGCTACAGCAGTACATCATTGCTACATCGAAGCTAGAATGTGTGAACATGTGCATAATATTTGCACAGTGTTATTCAAACATGTAGTTTTACAATGTGAATGTTCAGGTGTATGTTTGTAGGTTATTGGATGTGAATGTCCAACATTTATTCATCCGAGTGACGCCTGTAGTTAACTCCTACTGATGCCTCTAGGTGTCAAATATTGCTTGTTCATAGTTGCATCAATAATTGCAAAACCATACTATGGACAAGGTTTTAAAAGATTTAATCTTAAAACTCATACATTGGCAAACTCAACTGCATTAATATCTGACCTCTGTCTAGTGCAGATAGAGATATTAGCTGTTTTTATGATATTAATTTATATAGATATAATTTTCACATTTTTCTAAATATCTGAATAACCAAGTAACACAGACAGATCTCCTTAGCCTCTTATGAAAACTCTCAGCCAGATAAATAAAATGCTGCTGACCATATGTATGTAACTCGAGTGGTTGCTGAGCTATTGTAAGTTGTTTACAAAATATTACAAACATAATAGTTGCAGTGTTTACTGTGAGTTATAAAATTCAGTTTGAGACGTAGAACCTGAAAAATACTACCACTGTAAAAATAGTTTGTGTTGAAGGGTTTGCCATTTATATTTCTTTCATACCCATGTGGTTCTGGAGATATGAACATCTGCTTGAAATGTGAGGCCATAATTTGATTCAGTCCAAAGGCTTAGGCCACCCATTGGAAGCTGCACTGCAAACTTCTTGAGTGAAGTGTTCATTGGAGTGAATGAGTTAATTTGTGTTTATAGCACTTTTATCACACAAGGGACTGCTGTTTGGCATTATTTTGCCATAGTACATGTTGGATGATGTGAGATCAGACTGTTGAAAGGAGTTAGGTTGTCAACAGTAGTGGCTCTTGTGGCTTGTGAGTGCAGACAGATTTTATGACATACATGCATCACTGTACTGTGCTTATGGTGTTTGGGCAACTGATAGTGTCAGAAGTTAGCCACTACTGCATATTGCTAATCTTGTCTGCTGTTGCATTGTTCTGTGGCATATTGTTTGTACATTTAAATAGCTCAGTGGTTGTGATTTGCACTGGTGTACACATATTTGTCATGTAGTAACTTGCTAAATAATTATATACACATGTGGGAGGACTTGTGCGCATTTAGCTATATATATATATATATATATATATATATATAAACTGTCTCTTTCTTTGTCTTTGTATGTGTGTATATATATATATATATATATATATATATATATATATATATATATATATATATATATATAGTTTTATTTATATATTTATTTATAGGTATGAGCAGCCCTTGCATTCCACATCATGTCGGAAACTGTTTTAGTCTCTCCTTTGATAATCACATTGCCGCAGTAGTCAGGAAATCAGAACTTCTAAGTGGCACACCTCATCAGAAAAGGTTTCCCATCCAGGAAAAAAGAGGTCATTGTACCCCTCTACTCGTGACTCATTAGACCCATTATAATAGAGTACAACGCCCCTTTTGGTATGTACCTCACAAGACATCTACAACAACTGGAAAGGCTGCAGAAATACCTTACAAAGAGGATTACCAGCCTCAAACAGATGCCCTATGCAGACCGTCTCAAAAAACTCCAGCTTTACTCTGTCGCATATCGCCTATTCAGAGGCGATCTCTGTCTAACATACAAAGCTATGTCAAACCCAGAGCTGTTGGACATGCTCCACTTAAAGAAATCCCAATCCCTCCAAGCTACACGCTCTAGGGACCTAAACCTTGTCACCACAATAAACAGAACATGCTGGACGGATAGATTCCTGTCCCAGAGACTTCCCATAATCTGGAAAAAACTACCTATCTATATCAAACAAAGCTCCTCATTAGCACTCTTAAAGAAAAATCTTGATGATTGGATGGGAAATAGGAAATTCACCCCAGGGATCACCTCTGTGGCTCTGCTCGACAAGGGCACAGGAAAATAATTTTCTTGGGTGGCGAAAGCCAGGGTACCTTTTTGGCTAGGCTAGTATAGGCCCTAGGGCTGATAGCCTAGTACCTACCTGTGAACCTATAAGAAGTATGAGAGTATGAGGTACATTTTAAGCCACCATGTCTTGGTAGGTCACTGCTCATTTGTTATGACAGTAAGTGTGAGATGCATGGGGGTACATTGGAAGTAAGGAACTGTAGAGGTGAATATTGATTGTCCTGGCTGGTGCATAACATAATAATGCAAGTACAGAATTGATAAATGCATTGGGGCCAGAAATTGAATTGCATTAGAATACCACCTGTGGTATTATGCCTTCCGCTTGCAACTTGGGAGTATGGCAAAATATATGCCCCTGGCTGGATAAGTGGATTTTGACACCGGCTTAGTTGGGCAGACACTACTCTCCATCCTCAACATCTACACTGTGCTCCACGTAGTCTAAAACTGGCCTTGCTCAGAGGTGCACAGAAAAGGTTGGCATACCTTGTATGGGAGCTGGAGACAACGTGGTTATCATTTTGTTCACTTTCCTACCAGTCAAACCTCAGATGTTTGCACAGAAGCTGACACTAGGAGCAGTGTACTGTCTAGGAACAAGTGAGAGTTCCTTATTATCCTTATTTTTTTCATTTTCCTTACAGTCAAAAGCAAAAGTGTATACATATGGCTCTTTTGTGGCAGGGATAATGAGGTATGTTGTGTTTATGCATCTGACAACAGCAAATTAAAATTTATTATTGCAGCCATTTTTTTCTTTCACTTTTATCCGAGTTTTATAAATTAATAAGTAAAAATAAATGTGAGAAAGACACGCAAAAGGTGGCTGTCTTTTGGGGTAGGAATGAGGAGGAATGCTCTGTACATGTATGACAGCAACAACGTGAAGCATGACCTGTGGCCATTTGTTCTTTTAAGTTTGATCCCAATCTAACTATAGAGGAATGCACAGAATGTGACTCGTTCAGGAGAGGATAGGTTGGCAGGCACCATTGCCAGATTTGATTCATGTATCCTGTCAAGCATTTGTCTTTGTAGTTTATTGGGAACTACTGTGTTCGCTTTGAACATTAACTCATGGGCACAACAAGATGAATATGAGTGGGGGGGACAGACCATACATTACAGGTGGTGAGAGATTAAGGAAAGGTATGAGGAAGTGTTATGTCGCAAACAGGATGTTGGTAACATGGACTGTATTACTGATTCAGGCAGCTAAATGCTGATCCTCAGAAGCAGTCAAACTAGTAAGAGGAATAATATATCTGCATAATTATCAGCAGTTATTTTACTCTGAAATGTTTTAATTCACTGGTCAACAAATAAAGCAAAATTGCATTATTTTGAATTTAATGCAATCTTCATGTAAATGTTATTGTGTTGACTATTATCACTGAAAAATAGTTCTAGAACATCATTGTTGCCTGCATGTTTTCAGTAGCATTTGCAGTTTACTAGGTATTTATATAGGCTTTCTTTTAAATGTGATTTTACAAACATAAAATTGCTCATTATTCTAATGATGTATTTAGATTGCTTTAGGAGTCATGTCTCAGAAGCCAGGTATAAATGAGGTATAAACACCCCTTTGTGCTGCACTACATTGTATTGGAAAATGAATCAAAGTAATTCAGGTTACATTTCAGTTGTGCTGCATCAGTAATGCCAAATATAGTTGTATGCACTCTACATTACAAAATTTACTTTGTGTTGCATTTGAATTGTATATAACACTGCCCTGAGTGCCAGATACTGTATAGCGAACACTCAGCCATTCTGTATTTTTATGTGTAGCACTGCCTGGAGTTGCATGCACCATGTATGTACCATTTAATTGTTCAGAATGTTTTTTTAACTTGCCAAAAGGAAGGCTGCCTGACTCCTTTTGGATTAAACAGTTTACTACTTTGAACCTTTGAGGGGTTGCCATTCAGTCTGTGGCAAAATTTATTTTGGCAGACGTCTGTAATTATTGCCTCTTATCCGTTGTTTCATACTTGTCCAAATTTGGTGAATTGGCCTTTTATGGCTGAAATGTTTTGAAGTAGTAACTTTGCTATTATTGGTTAATATATTTCATTTCTTGCTGGAAAATCTTCAAGACTAATCAAACTTTAATGTGACACTCAACTATATGTTGCTTTATCAGGCAATTACTATCATTTAAAACAATCCGACAGATAAATACAGTCAGGAAGAAGAATTCAAAACAGTATGTGTATTTATGCATGGTCCAAACAAAAAGTGTGATGAAAAGGCGACCAGTGGATTGAAAACAAACTTGAAACCAAGGTATACTTAATCCACCAGTGGTCCTTTATGTTAAGAAGCATACCTTAAAATGTAATATTCAGTTTGGGAATTAGAACTGTATGCCTGACAAACACCAAGCTTCAGTTATGAGAAGGCCCTGGTATCCTTTATTCTTCTCTTTTCAAGTGCATGCTAAGAAAAAGAGAACAACCCAATAAGTAGAATTTTAAGTTAATGAATACCTATTTCACCATAGTCAGACTTCTGCTTCAGTGGCTGCAGCCACCAACAGCACAGTGTAATACTAAATGCTATTGTAATAAACTTTTTGGCTGCTGAATCTCTCAAGCTGCTACATTGCAGAATTCACTCAGCATGGGAGAAAGGAAATTCACCTCGGGGATCACGTCAGTCGCCCTGCTAGACCGGGGTCCAGGGAAGTAAATAGTGTGGGAAGAAATAGCCAGGGAATTGTTATGGCTAGGCTTGTATAGGCCCTAGGGCTGATAGCCTAGTACCAACCTATGTCTTTACTGCATCTCCAATTTTGAACCAATTGCGTAGTGTCATCCTATGTCAAATTATGTAGTGAGGAATTCAGTGTCTTCTCCACTTACTGCTTTTATTTTGTTATGTTTTGCATTCTTTTTTTCTCCATCTTTCATTCAAACAGCCCTTCTAGTGCCCCACATCCTTGCTGTGTCTGCCTGAATTCCATTATACCCCTAGTCTAATGCCCGCAAATTTCATCGGGGCCCACAAGGATCCTAATGACATCCTGGGGAAGAGATCATGCTGTTAATCATCCATCTGACGAGGTTTACATTTATGGCCTACACCTTGTTGCTTCCCCATCTTCTCAGACCTTGTGGAATGCCCATGAGGTGGATATGCAGCATATCACCCTGCCTACCTGCAGCAACTCAGCCATTCCCTGTTTTCTTCTTACGGACAGTGCTGCTGACTTGTCATCTCTAACCTCCACCAGAGATTGACACAGGTAACATCCACAAGTCCACCCACCTGCCTTGGGATGGCAGTGCCCATCCCTCCCTGCTGCTCTGTCAGTCACCCTAGCCACTAATTGAATTTAGGTCATCTAGGAGGTAGACAGGGCTTTATCCCTGTATGTCACCTGACCGCCTACACCTACCCAGTAATAATTAATCATAATGTCTTTTTATAGCACACACTTTTAGCTTTATGTATATAAATCCTGTATTTTGAAATGGGTATGGCAATACAACCTTTGCTGTACTATGTTTAAAAGTGCATCTTAAAATCCCTACACTGTGTTCTAGCATTTATTACAAAACGTAATGCAGAACAGAGATTCAGATGTTGCCAATAGTATGTTAAAACCCAAATGTGTGCAAAACATCTTAGGATATCATTGTTAGAATAATGTAAGTTTAGCTTATGGACACCAAAACCTTGTTCCAAATTCAGGAAAAGTACAGCATTGTTGAGCACCTTTCTGACCTAAGAAAATGAAAAGGGGCAAAAGTCAAGTTTGTTAAGCATCCCCTAAGTGCTGTTAAGATCAGGGATCATGCTAGAACTAAAACACCAGTGCTGACCACCACACAGCAAAGGCAACGGCTATAACAACTTTAAATGCTGTTAGACACTTAGCTATTCTACAACTTTAAACAAAAATTATGACAGAGTGAAGTGTTTTACAGATTTTAAAACTGTTAGTTCAGCAGAAGAGTACAGTTACCACTGCCAGCACACAAACAGTGAACAGAAGTAAAGTGTTATACAGTTTTCAAAGCTTGTAAGACACTTTGTACTCACTTTTTTCTAAAATAATGGTTGGTACCTGGAGCCAGTAAAGCTCTGTGTGCTGTAAAATGTTAAGATAGGTTGTCCTGCCATAATGCTTATTAAGTGCTCTCATGGATGCTAAAACTCACCTTGCAAGCTGTACTTTGTGCTGCTCTTAAAGACATGGATGCCAAGAAATTCACCTTTACACATAATAAATTGGTTATGATTGGAGACTTGATCATAATCTCCTGTGTTATGTGTTTGAATCAGGGTTGCCAGTTTCAGCTCTTGAGCTTCACTTCTCTCCTTTGAAAACCACATTGCCAAAGTGGTTAGAAAGACCTTCTACATAGCCCACCTCATCACGAAGGGTTTCACATCTAGATCAAGAGAGGTAATCGTGCCCCTTTATTCATCCCTCATCAGGCCCATCATAGAATACAATGCCCCTTTTGGGATGTACCTTACCCGACACCTGCAGCAATTAGAAAGACCCCAAAAGTATCTCACCAAGAGGATCAAGGGTCTCAAACAGATGCCATATGCTGCTTGGTTAAAAAAACTCCAGCTCTACTCAGTTGCATACCGCCTACTTCGAGGCGATCTATGCCTGACATACAAAGCTATGTCAAATCCAGAATTGATGGACATGCTCCACCTCAGTAAATCTAAATCCCTTAGAGCCACACGCTCGAGGGACTTGAACCTCAGCACAGAAATAAATAGAACTTGCTGGAGGGACAGGTTCATAACCCAAAGGCTCCCTTCGCTCTGGAATAGAATTCCAGTTCATGTGAGGCAGAGCACCTCACTGAATCTCTTCAAGAAGAATCTCGATAGGTGGATGGGGGATCGTAGGTTTGTCCCAGGGATTACTCCCGTGTCACTATTAGACAGAGGCACGGTAAACTAAACCTTAAAAAGGGGGCACAGTATACTGAAATAAAGGGGTGGCGTAAGCCATACAGAATCGGGCTAGGCTTATAATTGCCCCAGGGCAGATAGCCTAGTATGAACCTATGAACTTCACTGTGGTGTAAAGGTGGATTTTTTGACATCTATGTTTCTAGCATATAACACAAACGATTGTGATTGGGTGTTTTATCATAAACAGGATCCTATGTGTTTGAGACGTGTGTCAAAGAAATTTACCTCGAGTGCAAAACCTGAGGTGAATCTTGACAAACATGTCGAGAACATGTAACCTCCCAGGCTAGCTGATCATAATTCTTTGCTGTAACCCTGGTTAGCCTCGTATGTATCTATGAATCTATGAAAGCATTTTACAGCTTAGAAAGCTGTAAAATACTAACTGCTGCCAGACAGAAACTGGCAACCCAAGAAGATCATCAGGAAACCGGTAAATACTTTGTTCAGACTTAAACATTTTGCATATACTTTTCTAAAGTTGGTTTAATGCTTCCCGCTGTTCTTCTGATGTGGCCACTGAACCCTATTAAGAGTGAAACTAATATTTAATAGAGCTGAGAGGATTGGAAAGGAGCTTAACCAGCCTCTCTTTGCATCAGTTTCAGAGGGTAATCGATGCACTCCATGTACTACAAGTTGGTTATCATCTCAGACCCTATCATAATCCTCTGTGTTGCATCTATCTTGAACATCTACCCCTTGTTTATTTTACTTGATATTAAAGAACTCCCTGTTCATTTAGGACATAATTATAACTTTATATGCAATTCAGTATCAAGCAAATGCATATTCAAAGTAACACATAATCATAAAAATGCACCACTAATCATACACCACAGTCACCTGCGAAAACTCTGCACTCATACTTGTTCATCTTAATAACATCTGTCATAAGCACAAATATAACCTCTTGTTTCATAACCATTTGAACTTAAGTGCAACATTTTTGCACATGTACCAGTAAAAAATAATTGTTAACCAAACCTCATAAAAATTAGATAAGTAATCGAGAATTGCTCTTCATACCTTAATATCTGTATTATGCCCACCTGGCATGTACACTTCATAATAAGTGTTTTGAAATGCTTGTGTTTAGATTCCATGCCCTTCATGTGGAGCTGTAATAGCTTTCCACAGAATGGAAATTCAGTTACCATATGCGGGTTCAGTGCAGCACACAGACTCAAAGTGCAACTAATACAGTACCATGTAACCCTACTTTTTGAACTCTCTTAACAGTTGAATCGGAATACATGTCATCTGTTACACACTAGCAGGTTCAACACAAGCATTATATTTAAATCATATAACCCCTAAAACATTTGTAGAGAAACATCTTGTAAAGCAAGGCAGCATCAAAGTCTTACACAAGTTGCACAGTCAAAATAAATCATTGCTCGAGTGCCACTTGTCCACTTTGGAGACTGCTCATTGTAAGAACCCCAACTTTAATTGTAGAATGGCAACCCTTTGAAGGAACAAAAGCAGGAATGAAAGAGAATAGTCAGCAGTCTGTACTTTTTGTTCCAAAATCACAGCAATCACTTAAACTTCGAGCATTCAGAAAGGGTTAATGGCAGTCCAAAATTTCAGAAGTACTTAGTTTTATAAAATAATAAAAATCAAGTAGACTTAGTCATGAAAAATTCATAGTTGTATTCAATCAGAATAAGCACTTTTATCTACAAACTGGACTTCATCAGACCATCTTTTTCAAAGAAGAAGAAGAAAAAAAAAGCAATATATAATCTCTGCTGTGCAACGCTCCCTGGATTACCTTATACTTTGCTACCCATACTGTTGTTTACCAAAAATTCAGTGTCTATTCACGTAGCAAAGCAACATCTCTCCCCATCATGCATTTCCCAGTGTAACAATAGTCTCGTTTTCCTTTGTATGGGTGGTGGTCCCATTTTTCTTCCAGTTCATCAGCATCCAAACTTTCATGCCATATGTGTTCTGTTCCACTACTACTGATTCCTCGTTCACTTAAGCCAATGATTGTGGCAATTCTTGCATCTCATCTGTTGCTGACTAGATGAAGTAAACATTTGTATCATTTTGGGAAAATATCCTACAGAATAACTAGAAGTAACTTGATTCTTAATTTATGCTGTTGCTATTCTTTTATGGTAGCCAACAACTGTGCTTTTGCAATCTCTAAGAAGCTATGATTCATTGGGCACCAGATTTCCTTCCACTGATGTTCTTCGTGTTTCTCTGTTGCAGTCATTATGTTTGGGTAATCGTTTGCAGGTTGCCCTCAGTCAGCCTGATTAACAAAGTCTTGGGTCCTGCTTCGGTTGCTGTCCCTTCTTCCATGACTTCTGGTCATCAGGGGTATAAAACATGCAGCCGACGCCATTACATCAGTCTTTCTTGCCATGCGGTGCCCGAAACAGAAGCAGTTCGTAAATGCCAGTTGGCCGACTCCTGAAATTTTCATTTTCGAGTTTCAGAACCAAAGTCTTCAACTAAAAGCTAAGTATCCCGTTGGGGAAACTTTTTCTTGCTCCTTACCGATGTCAGTAAAAGTTAATAATTGCATTACTTGTGGAAAGCAAATATCTCATAAAAGATTTTCATTCGTACTGTATTCATTGCCAAGGGCCTGACCATGACGTACCTTGCTGTCAGTTTTGTGCTTTATTTAATCAGCGCACTATCCGTCATCGGTATATTTTTGCCTCTAAATATTTCGATTCTCAGTTTAATTATCCAGAAATGTCGTCGGTTAGCCATCCGACTACTGAGATTCTGAAAAAACACAAAGATAAAGACAGAGACAGGCCGCTGAGGTCCAAAACTACTGACAACGCTTCTCCTAAGCCAGTCGCCACTTTGCCGGTACTCAGTGAGGCACTTTCGCAGCCCCTGATACCCGCTACTTCTGATTTGCAGGCCTCTACTGAGACCCATTCGGAGTCCGGTATGCCGCGAGATACTTCAACTATGGAACCCGCGGATGTCTCTACCTTGGATGGGTCCGGAGTCGCTGTGCAGGCACCAGCTTCTGAGGGTGTATTCAGGCCTACGGACTTGCATATTAAATCGATGCTTCCTTCATTACTAAGGCCTAAATCTCGATCCATGTGTAAAAAAACGACACCCAGGCCACATGCTCAGGCCTCTATGCCTAAAAAACAAATGAAAAAATTGGATGAAGATCTAATAACTCTAATCAGGGGTAGCCAACATCCCCCCCCCCCAGAGACCTAGGGCTGAGCTTGATCATGATTCTTCTGATCAGGATTCTGTTTTTTCTGACTCTTCTGATGACCTGGATTTGTCCTTGCCTACTTATGAGGATTCTGATGCAGAGGACTCTATTCCCACTGCTTCCCCTCTTGAGGATTTTTCTTTTGGGGAAACCTTACATACTCTAAGGGAGCATTTTCACTGGGAAAGCCAGGAATTTTCTGATTCAAAAAAGAGGCTTAGGGATTTCCTTCTCCTACCTCAGCATAGGCCTTTGGCTATTCCTTCTGTACTAGACATTGTTGATGCTTTCTAGGAATCCAGTTTGGTCCCTGATTCCCTGCCTCCTGCTCCCAGTAATCCTGATAGATACTACAGGGTCCTTGAGTCCCACAAGTAGTCTCCTATTGCAAATCCAGATACTATTTCACAGGGGCCCAAGGGCATTAAGGCTTCTACTGCTAAAAATCCTACCCCTTCTGCTAGAGACTCCAGGGCACTGGATAGATGGGGTAAAAAGGTTTATACTTCAGTAACCTTGGCAATTAGAGCTTTAAACTGCGAATGTTATATGTTAAAATATCAGCAACATGTTATTGGACTGCTTAAACAGAAAATTATGTTGATTCATGACTGTGTGGAAAATAAAGACTTACAGGATTTAATGCATTCTGCTGAACAAATTGGAAAACATACTTTGCAATGTGGGTTTGATTCTTTAGAGGCCTCATGCAGGGCTGCTGTTGCTGGATCTGTGCTTAGAAGGCATGCTTGGCTTAAGGTGCAATCTTTGCCTGATCATGTTAAAGTTAAATTGTTGGATGCTCCTTTAAATCAGGACCGCCTGTTTGGCAACAAGGCTGAAGAAGTTCTTAAAAAGATGGAAGATAAAGCTAAATCTATGCAAACTGTTAAAGATTTTTGACAAATTCAGCCTCCTAGATTTAGTAGGCACTGGCTCTCTAAGAATTGGTCCTTTCCAGCCCCTTCCAGGTCTTCTCAAGCCAAACGCAGAGACAGCAACACCCCCAGGTTTCAGTCCCAGGGGACTCGCAGAACTAAGCAGTGGGGGGCCTCCACCTCCAAGTCTGGGAATAACAAGACACCCCCTGTGGTAAACTGTCTCAATGACTTCCTTTTGAAATTTCCAAGCACTTATCTTCTGACTGGCCCTTTGGGGGGAAAGAATGCTCTTTATGCAAAGAACTGGGAACTCATTACCAAGGACAAAAGGGTTTTTAATATAGTGTCCCTGGGATACAGATTTTACTTCCACAAGTTGCCAATGCCAAGTGGGTGGCCCGGAACTACCCCCAAATAAGTGGGCAGAGGCTCAAAAACAAGTACTTTCTCTCTCAAGCATGGGGGCTATTCAACTGGTACCAGAAGAGGAAAAGGGACAAGATTTCTACTCCAGACTTTTCCTGGTACCCAGAAAAGACAAATCATGGTGTCCAATCCTGGACCTGTGTACTCTAAACACCTTTCTAGAGATTCCAAAATTCAAGATGCTGACTCTTCACCAATTACTTCCTATGCTAGGCAAAGACTCCTGGTTGGCAACACTAGATTTAAAAGAAGCATACCTGCACATCCCAATCGGGGAATCTTGCAGAAGATACCTACACTTCAAAGCAGGCTACATGCACTATCAGTTCTCTGCACTGCCCTCTGCCCTTTGGCTTATCTACTGCGCCCAGGGTATTCAGAAAGTGCCTAGCTTCAGTTATTGCATTTTGCAGGCAAAGAAGTATTCAAATATACCCATACCTGGACGATTGTCTAATTCAGGCAGAAAGCCAGGACATACTTTTGAATCATATGGCCTTTGTAAAAAGGGTTCTAACTTGTCTGGGGTACACCATAAATGAAAAAAAGTCACAACTGGTACCCTGTCAACAAATTACATTCCTGGGAGCAAGCTTGAATACAACTTCCCAGATGGCTTACCTCACGCCTGAAAAGCAAATTCATTTGACAACCTACTTCATACAAGAGGCCACAAAAACCCTGCTATCTTGAAGACAAATACTGCAAGCCTTGGGGTTCATGGCCTCCTGCTTTCTTCTCATTCCATATGCAAGACTGTATATGAGGAAACTACAGTGGTATCTAAAATGCCTATGGAGTCAGCATTCTCACAACCTAGAAACAATGATTCCTATCATACCTTGCCTACGCCTAGAGTTCCTTTGGTGGGCAGAGGCCTGCCACCAAAACAAGGGACTACCTTTCACACCACCCCCTGCCGCCCAAACCCTAACAACAGATGCATCAGACTATGCATGGGGGGCTCACCTGGCAGGGAAGTGCGTTCAGGGCAAATGGAACTCAAGTCAAATGCACTTGCATATCAATCAAAAAGAAATGTTAGCTGTACAGAATGCTCTGACAGCCTTCAAGGGCTACATTCTTCCAGGACAACTAATGGTAAAGACGGACAACACCACGGTTATGTGGTACATAAACAAGCAGGGGGGTACTCATTCTTACCCCCTCTGCAGACTAGCCATGGCATTGCGGAACACAGCCTTGAGTTACCAAGGGCACCTACAAGCTCAATTCCTGCCAGGAAAATTAAATACACTGGCAGACGTACTAAGCAGAAACCTCATGGACCTACACGAGTAGAAATTGGAACCAAGGATTTTCAACATGTTGAAAAGTGAATGGGGGAGCCCAGATATAGATCTGTTTGCCTCCCCCCAGAACTACCAATTGGACAAATTTTGCACAAGGACTCCCCACAAACAAGCCTGGAAAGTGGATGCTCTGTCCTTCAGCTGGAAAACCCCATCAGTCTATGCCTTCCCCCCGCTGCCTCTGCTCTCCAAAGTACTACTACAAATCAAACAGGACAAACCAAGGATGATTTTGATTGCTCCAGACTGGCCGTGCCAACACTGGTACCCCCTCCTGCGCAGTGTGTCACGGTTATCTCCATGGCACCTGCCTCAGACTCCTTCCCTGCTGTCTCAGCAGGAGAACCAGATTCTGCACCCTCAGCTTCCAACACTGGACCTTACAGCCTAGCTAATTACTTAAACTCTCCCTTACCATCCCTCAGTAAACCTGTGATGGATGTCATCTTAGAGGCTAGGAGGCCTAGTACTAGAAAAGTTTATGCTGAAAAATGGAAAAGATTCTTTGCCTGGAACTAATCTCAAGGGATGAGCACAGCACGCCCAATTTACCTCAGATTTTACAATACTTAACAGAGATGCTTCACAAGGGCCTGTCTTTTTCCTCCATTAAAATTCACGCCTCAGCCATTTCAGCTCATTATAACACAGAACCTCTGCTGTTCTCTCATCCACTGCTCAAGCAGTACCTCAGAGGGGCCAAAAATTTGAGACCACCCAGGAGAGCTCCAACCCGAGCCTGGGACCATAACTTTGTCTTGGAGAAACTCACTCTACCTCCTTTCGAGCCAGCTGCTACTGCAGACTTAAAATTTCTTTCTTGGGAAACCGCTTTCCTTTTAGCAATCACTTCAGCTAGAAGGGTATCTGAATTACAGGCCCTCATGGCAGTGGAGCCTTTCATCATCTTTCATGCGGACAGGGTGTTACTCAGAACCAGTCCGTCCTTCATGCCCAAGGTGGTATCCAGTGTGGCTCTTAATCAGTCCATTCATTTGCCAATCTTCTTTCCCAATCCACAGAACAAAGGGAATGGATTCTGCATTCCTTGGATGTGCACAGACAACTTAGATTCTACTTGTACAGGACTAAACCTCAAAGAAAGTCTGAACAACTGCTGGTAGCATTTGCTGCAGGGGCATTTATTTCTGCTATAAGCCCCATGGAAAACCTATCCCCCAGGGGATCAGACCTCACTCCACCAGGGCTGCATCTACTTCTACAGCCTTTCTCAGAGGCATTCCTACCAGGGACATCCTAGAAGCTGCTACCTGGAGTTCTGTACATACTTTCACCAAGCATTATCATTTGCCAATTTTCTCTAAATCCAGAGCTGGCTTTGCCACTACAGTCTTGCAGGGCCTTATAGCTGGCCCTAATGCTCTCTAAACTCCTCCTCCCAACCATAGCTTTGGGAATCTACCCAAATGTAATGACTGCAACTGTGAAACATGAAGAAAATAGTACAGTTGTATACTCTTACCATAAATGTAGATGTTCGAGTGCATTCACTGTTGCAGTCCTGGTTACCCTCCCTCCAGCCCCCTAACTTCTTTTGGCTATACCTCTATTTTCCTTTACTATGCTTAAAAGCCTTTTTGGTATATTTGCTTTTTGTTGGCGGTATACCTTTGTGTTTTTATGTTTAATTGCTCCCCATTAGGGGGGCACCTGACATCTGGGGCAAGAAAAACTGATGTAAAAGCCTTTTTGGTATATTTGCTTTTTGTTGGCGGTATACCTTTGTGTTTTTATGTTTAATTGCTCCCCATTAGGGGGGCACCTGACATCTGGGGCAAGAAAAACGGATGTAATGGCGTCGGCTGCATGTTTTATACCCCTGATGACCTGACGTCATGGAAGAAGGGACAGCAACGATGCAGGACCCAAGACTTTGTTAATCAGGCTGACTGAGGGCAACCTGCAAGCAGGTTACCCAAATGTAATGACTGCAACAGTGAATGCACTCGAACATCTACATTTATGGTAAGTGTACACAACTGTACTTTATAAGGTCGACAGGTTGTAAAACCTGCCATAAGACCAGCGTCTTCTCAATCCATCATGAATTGTGTAAAGATCGCCATCAGTTGAACACAGGCCCTATCTTCCATTGATGATGGCAAATTGTAATTCTTTAAATAACCAGTGATCTCTTACAAAAAATGTTTTTTTTATCACAAATTCCAGACAGTCTAATCCTTGTTCACTCTCCAGAACCCCCAGGCAAGCATATATTTTTCATCTCACATTGTCCTCCAGTGTAACCAACTTCTGTTTTATGTAATCTGTTTAATTAATTCCATGGAGCTAGTTTCCACATTCAACATTTTTTATTGGAATAGCATCACAGCATCATACTTTTCTTTGTCAAACCAGATTCATCTCCAGATGTTTCAGACTACTTAGCACAGAGATTTAGAATTCCAGGCACAACTTTCATTTACTGCCTGACTTTTATCTAGGACACTTTCCCTACTTGCTTTTATAATCCTATAACTGTTCTCCAGTTGTTCTGCTCATTGCGTAAGAGGCTCAGCTCCAGCAAGGTACTCCTCACATTTCATCTGTTCCACATAAAAAATGTTGTCTTCACTTTTCTCCATATTGAAAGTCGTTATTCCAAAGAATACCAACTTTTACATTACTAATGTCAAGATCATGGTGAAAAACACACACTAATGCAAGAAGTGCAGTTTTTGTCTGTTGTACTCAACACACTGAAGAGAAAGTGACCTGCATCATGAAGCACCATGACTTCCCCATTTGTCATTAACATTTTGAAGTACAATTAGGCTAGACATCTTTTTTTTTTTTTTTTTTTTTTTTTTTTTTTTTAATCAAAAGCTGTATTTCAGTATTATGTACTGTAGGGTTTTTATTATCATGGGGAGAGATATGAAGGACTTAATGTTAGTGTTTTATTCTGCATTAATTCAGTCATGCCTCTTTATTTTTTTTTTTAAGTTCTCGTTCTGAACTTGTGTAGATTATATAATGTTGGCAAGCTCAGACTATATCAGACTATGTAGAGGACTTACGAGTTCTGCTAATTATGCATTCCATCTGTTTGATGTTTTTCCAGGTAAACATTTCTGTTATTTCATACTACAGAAGGAGAGATGTCAGTCAATCCTTCCTTTAAATGGTTTGTCGTAGTCTGTGGTAGAAGACAGTATGTACAAGACATAGAAATACATTCTGAACAAGACATAGGTCCATCACAGCACACATATATGTGCACACACCTACAAATATCTACACTCTCCATACACACCTGTAGGTAGTTTGGAGAATGGCAGTTCATATACCACATGTCTTCTGGAAATTGGTAGAAACCATTGAGCTCAGAGAAAACGTAAGCTGGTATCAGGAGAATGTGCAGACTACAGGCAGAAGACAATCATATCAGAGGACTGTTAGCTGTGAGGTGGCTACTTACTACTCATTCTAGTACTCTGTACAGTCAGCCGGATGACCATATTAAAAGAATTGTCCTCCTGACGTATCTGCGGGTAATACCCTTTGTTGGACAGTAGGGGGTGCAGTACAAATGAAAACAAGCCAGGAAAAAGGAAAGATTTTTAGCTGAATTGTGTGTTTTTTGTACTGTACCTTTTACTTTTTTTGCACGGTCTTGTCCACTTTAACAAGATGAACAGGCTGTGATGTAGGCAGGCCATTGTAGTAATGTTATTTATATAGTCCATTTCTTGCATGCATCCTGATCCTCCTGTATAAATGCATACTAACAGGTTGCAGTGTTGGCAGGACAGTAGAACAGAACTGTTGTGTAGTGCTGTTTTTACATACGTTCTGTGTATAGCATACCCATGTGTATGTGTGTGCATGTGCTTACGAGGACATGCATACATGTGTGTGTGTGTGTGTACGTACATGCATATTTATATGTATATTATTGTGCGTTTGTGTTTATATTCATATATCTGTTTTTATTTTCTGTTAATAGTTTTGTGGTGGTCTAACATTAGGTCTGTGGAGGATTATGGATATGAATTTTGCTCAGCATGAAGGACAAACCATACAAAGAAAGTGGAAAGAACTGGACTTGAATTTATTACTAAAAATAAAGGCTCAGTTTTCTAGAATTTGAGTTGTTTCTGTTGTTATTTCATATTAAGGTTTTTATAATCAGTAATGCTGTGCTTCTGACTACTGACATTGGAGGGCAAGTAAAATCTTTCATGGTCATGGATAGTTTAGTTTCACATTCAGTAAGCTTTAGTTTACTTACGGTCACGATTGTGATCTGATTGGGAAATGTTTTAATTTTCAAGCAAAGCAGAATAGCTCAAATGTTTTATATAGAATTGTTAGCATGTAATTATACAGATTGCAGTTTGATTTAAACTGCAGCATGCACCAGTATAAGGTAGCACTGCTCTGTGTGTTTATGATGTACGCATAGTCATACTGCATGGATTAGAAAGTACTAGAGTTAATAGACAGGTAGTGTGTATTGCTCTTCTGACATGGGAACAAGGCAAATTTTATCTTTCACAGTTTTGGACAGTTAGGGTTGAGTCAGCCTAAGGTTATTCACAATTACTATTTTTAACCTGGCTTTTTTTCCTGATTATTCTCTTTCATTTTCTGATTGGTTGCTGATTGTGAATCACCAACCAGTCAGAAAATGAAAATTTTTGTTGCGCAAAGTTGGGTTAAAACATAATGGAGAGCACAGTCAGCAGTCCATATGTCCACCACTCTCTTAAAGTTCAGCAGCCCAACCAGTAATTGAGAAAGTTGAAGACCTTACAGACTGCTAATAACCGGCGCATAATTCTTAGACTGTGAGAAACTGGGGAAAAACCAAGAGTGTCTTGCAGAGACCAGGACAGATGGCAAACATACTTCTCCTCCAATCCGCCCCTGCACTAATCACTTGCTTTCCCTTGTTTGCAGTGGGGTGGTGTTTGAAGAGAAGGTAACAAACTATATTATATTGTAGGCTGTCTGCCACTAAGATGTTTGTTTCATGAAAATTGGGTTTTTTTGTTTGAGTTCACGAAAATTGTTTTGACACAGGCAGGTATGCTTTAGGCCAGGCTGATGATACTGTTTTACAGAATAGAACATTCATTCACTTTAGCCATTGTCATTACTGTCTGAAATCAAATTTCCTGGTGTTACAAATAAGCTTGCTTTTTCCAGCTTAGCAGAGATAGTCTGCTGTTATGTGCATCATTCTCCTTATTTCAGAATCTGTTGAAAGACTGTGAACAACTACATCAAAGTTAGTAACACAAATGGCTAATCCCCCCAACCCTTCTTTTCCATTTTTTTTTAATTAAGCCTTGTTTAATCTTTTATCTTTGTTTCCCAGCTTTTCTCCTTGAGATGGGATTCTGTGCTGCTGCGTATGTTAGTAACATTCTTCGGTAATGGTAAATTATTCTTTTTTGTTCTGCAACTGCCTGACATGACTTTGCTATCTTTAATATGGTTTTAGGGATGTTTAACTCAGTCCAGGCTCTGATTTCCCCTTTCCTTCTTTCTGTGTAAATACATTTGTCATTGACATTACTGTCCTAAAATCATCTTGTAGTGATTTCTCTTTTGTCTTTCCAGTAGCTAATCCTTGTTATGCCTTGATGTAAAGAGCAGTATCTGAACCAATCATTAAGAGTTTTGATTTTTTATGCAAACATAAAAAACAGACTTTTGAACTTGCATAATTAGAAAATTGTCAGTAGTTTGTGGCATATTAGTTACTTATAGAATTATGCTTTATTGTGCTGGAAACTGAAGGTTTAAAAATGCTTTCTGTGGCTGCAGTTGCATGATTAAGTAATGTAGCATGTTTCCCCGCCATACAGATTTGTCACGTGTCTGGCTTGTTTCAGACATTCCTACTGAGGTGCGTGCTTTTTCTTTTTGTAATTCTTTCATGTCTTACATGAAACAGAGAATTGATTTATTTATGGATATATGTGCATGTGTGTGTAGATATGTGAATGTATGCATTTATTTTGTTAAATCAGGTAGTCCCACTAGACATGAGCTGTTTTCTGGGTAGAGCACTGGTAGAAATTCCCCTACTCTTTTGAATAAGTACTATGGATATTTTACATCCATCAGAGCTGACACTACCTCAGGCAGGTGGAATCTCATTTGAAAATCTTATCCAAAGGATGGTACCTCAAGAGGATAGTGCTCCCTTTGTGCTACACTATAGTGTCTGTATTGGAAAATGAATGCATGCCTTTGATATGGGAATAGAACCCTCAGCATGTATCTTTTCCTGGCTTCAATTTATTTTATTTTATTTTATTTTTTTATTTTATTTTATTTTACATTTGTTGACCGGGCTAGTCTAGCTGGATATATGTCCATTTTCAGTAGAGGCCCGGGGAGATAAGCTCCAACATTCAAAATGAGATTACATTAAAAAAAACATGTGAATACATTAAAAAAAACATGAGAAAAAACTTTACAGCAGTACATGAACATAGGCAAATAAGGATAACATTTTAACTGGTGACAAAGTTATAAAGTACAAATTTCAGAAAGTAGAACATTTAGATAAGAATATTATTACAAAATATTGCTTAAAGTGGTATTTATGGAGAATACTAGCATAATGTATAGTAATAGAGGATACAGGATAGTATGAAGAAACCTGGCAGATATGTTAGTATATCGTGTGGTATAAGAAGTGGAAAGAATACATATATATAGAAATAACTATATATGTATATATATATATATATATACATACATACACACACACATACATATACATATACATACATACATACATATACATATATAAATACATATATATATACATACATATACACACACATACATATATATATATATATATATATACATATATATATACACATACACATACATACACATACACACACACACACATATAAATCCCCATATGTAGATAGTGAGAAGGAGATGTATCTTCTGGAATATTCAAGGGGTGTGTACGCTACCTGTTTAGACTACTGAAATGCAGAATGTATTTTTTGTCTTTAACCGATCTTTGTGGATGATCATTGTAATTAACATAATGTTCTAAAATGTGGTGTCAGTCCATTGAGACATAAAATTAGTTTAAATAGCTTTGCTACTCTGCTGTTCTGTTCCTTATGAATTTTTGCTATAATTTTTAAACACCTTTATAAAATTGTACTGTGAAAGATGATGTAGGTACACATTCATTAACAGAAAAGTAAACATACTGTAGTAATATATTACATCATAGGTTCATAGGTTCATACTAGGCTATCTTCCCTGGGGCAATTATAAGCCTAGCCCGATTCTGTATGGCTTATGCCACCCCTTGATTTGAGTATACTGTGCCCTTTTTAAGGTTTAGTTTACTGTGCCTCTGTCTAATAGTGACACAGGAGTAATCCCTGGGACAAACCTACGATCCCCCATCCACTTATCGAGATTCTTCTTGAAGAGATTCAGTGAGGTGCTCTGCCTCACATGAACTGGAATTCTATTCCAGAGCGAAGGGAGCCTCTGGGTTATGAACCTGTCCCTCCAGCAAGTTCTATTTATTTCTGTGCTGAGGTTCAAGTCCCTCGAGCTGTGGCTCTAAGGGATTTAGATTTACTGAGGAGGAGCATGTCCATTAATACTGGATTTGACATAGCTTTGAATGTCAGGCATAGATCGCCTCAAGTAGGCGGTATGCAACTGAGTAGAGCTGGAGTTTTTAACCGAGCAGTATATGGCATCTGTTTGAGACCCTTGATCCTTTTGGTGAGATACTTTTGGGGTCTTTCTAGTTGCTGCAGGTGTCGGGTAAGGTACATCCCAAAAGGGGCATTGTATTCTATGATGGGCCTGATGAGGGATGAATAAAGGGCACAATTACCTCTCTTGATCTAGATGTGAAACCCTTCGTGATGAGGTGGGCTATGTAGAAGGTCTTTCTAACCACTTTGGCAATGTGGTTTTCAAAGGAGAGATTGCTATCAACTTGGGTCCCCAGGTCTCTAATAACTTTCTCTGTACTTAATGGGTTTCTGCCTATGTGGTAATTTGTGGGCACATTGTTTTTGCCAAAGGGTATGACTATACATTTTTTGGCATTTAGCTTTAAACCATGGCGCTGGCACCAGTTATCTGTCTCTGTGAGACCTTTTGAAGGATGTTTGTGTCAGCTGGAGAGTTGATTATGGCACCCAGTTTGCAGTCGCTCTGCTAACTTGGTGAGCCATAGTCCTCCCACGCTTGCCTGTACCTCGAAAAGTATATACCGAACAAGAGTGGTCCCAGGACAGAACCCTGTGGGATGCCACTTGTGACCGGTTTTGAGTCTGACATGGCTCCAGCAACTCTCACTCTGTGGGTTCTGTCTTTGAGCCAGTTTGCACCCATCTTGTGACATAGGGGTTTATATTTAAGCTGGATAGCTTATCTATGATGCCCGAGTGGGGTATTGTGTCAAATGCCTTTGCAAGGTCCAGATAGGCTGTGTGGACTACCTTTCCTTCATCTATGGCTTTGGTGACTGTTTCAAAGAAGTCAACCAGGTTCAAAAGGCAGGATCTGCCCTTGACAAAGCCGAACTGGGTAGGATCTAGTATCTGTAGGTCCCCAATGTCTTTGTTTATGAGCTCCATGATGATCCTCTCCATAGCCTTGCAAACTAAGCTAGTCAGGCTTATGGGGCGATAGTTTCCAGGGTCCGTAGATGCTCCACCTTTGTGGAGTGGGACCACTGTTGCTGTACGCCATTCTGTGGGCACATATCCTGTAGTGAGGCTGAGATTGTATAGCTGTTTTATTTGAGGGATTAGTTCCTCTTGTAGTTCATGTAGGGCGCAACCTGGGACGCCATCTGGTCCCATGGAAGCAGTGCTTTTGCTTGGGAGAGGGCAGCCTTCACCTGAGCATCTGAGATGTTGGGGAGGCACCCCCCTGCCGGGATAGATATTTGCTCTTTTGGGGGGGGGGGTGGAGAAGTTTGCACTGAACCTGTCTGCCAGGATATTGGCGATGTCTGTGGGTTCAGTGTATTTTTGTCGTTTAGAATCAACTCAGAACAAGTCTGGGAGTTGCATCCCAAGTTTCTAACATAACTGAAAAAGCCTTATGATTGTCTTTGGTGTCCTGTGCAATTTTTCTCTCGAAGCTGGCCTTGGAGGATTTTATGAGGGATTGTAATTTTTTGCTAGTACTGATCAGAGATGCCTTCCCTATTAGGGATTTTGCTCTATCATGTAGTAGCTTCCTCCTTCTGTTGTACAGTTTATTTATGGCAGGGGTCCACCAGACTGGGCGCCTGCCTTTGGATGATTGGGTCTTGGTTTTGTTTGGGATAGCATGATCCATGCATTCCTGGAGATGTCTGTAGAATGCATTTATATAGGATTCTGCAGTTTGGGCTGTAGTTTCCACTGGCCCTGTGGCCTTGAAGGATTCCACTTCAGTTTTGAGAAGTGAGAAGTTCACTTTTGAGAAATTTTTCACTGTGGTTTTCTGGGCTGGGGGTGGGGTCGGGATGTGGACATCCAGTGAAATTAATTTATGGTCTGATCTTACCAATGAGGGATATACTTCTGGTGTGGAGCATAGAGTCCCCATGTTGGAAATGATCAGGTCTAGTATGTTGTCCCCTCTTGTGGGAGTGGTGACTAGTTGTTCCATAGCATTTGAGTTTATAATTTCCAGGAATCTTTGGGCTAAGGTGCTGGGGCTTGAGTAGTGCTTCCAGTCAATGTTTGGGTAGTTGAAGTCGCCCAATATAATGGTGTTCGGAGAGATCTTCATGTTCTCCAATGTTTTCAGGAAAGCCGAATGGGATTCCTGACTTTGAGAGGGTGGTCTGTAGGATGCTATAAACTGAAAAGCAGTCTTGCCCACTGTGAGTTGCACATGGATGGTCTCCGATACTGTGCAATGCCACTAACCTGGAGGTGTGGATATCCTTGATAAATATGGAAACTCCCCTCCTTTGTGGTTCGGTCCGGGTTTTGGGGCAAAAGCATGATATGAGGTATAGCCTGGTAGTGCTGGGGTGCTCTCTGGAGCCTTGAACCAGGTTTCTGTCACTGCACAGATATCGATGTTCTCCATACTGAGGAGAGCTTCGAGTGCGTGCATCTTGAGGTTAAGACTTCTGGCGTTTAGCAGCATTACCCTTAGTTTCTTGTTCCTTGTGCTCTATGGGGTGGGTTTGACTTTTGAGCCTTGCCTAAAAAGGCACTATGGGGTGGCAAGAGCCTTTGCCAATATCCAAAGCCCAGTGGTGACAGGTGCAAGCCGTCCCTAGCGAAGCAACGTGGCTTGTCGAGCATGTCATCCCAGGCTGACAGACACTGGATCCCCTTTGAATGACACCAAAATTTTAGCCAGTTGTTAAAATTGATCATTTTGTCTTTGTACTGTGGCATCATTCTAGGTGAGGGTAAGATGCTGCTCAAGGTCAGGGTCATACCAGCCTGGGCTACATGATCAGAGAGCTCCTCCATGTCCCTTTTCATGTAGTCCAGGGAGGTACGTCTCAGGTCATTCACACCAGCATGTACAATGACTGAGTCCTATTTGTATTTGCTTTGGAGTGACCTGAGTGCTTGCGTTATGTGGCGGATCCTAGCGCCCGACAGGCAGCTCACTGTGACCTTCTCTTTATTCAGCCTGGTGAGCGGGACGTCAGTGTGTCTGACAATAGAGTCACCTATAACAAGAGTATCAGGTGTGTTATTCAGCCTTAAGGGCTGTGGCTGCTTGGCACACTGACTTTGTGGGTTATGTGTTGTGTGTTTTGTTTTGAGGTAGCGTTTGCTTGGATGTCTGCTTTGGAGGTCTCTGTTGCTTAGGTAGATTTTTATTTAGAGCCTCCGAGTATGTTTTTGTGTATTTATGTGTTTGGTTCGCTGATGTGGTGGGACTATGTGATACTGGAATTGTGTTGTGTGAGGTTACCTTCTCCTCCTGACATTGGTTACACCAGTTTTGAGATGAGAGAGCTCAGCCTCCAGTTTGGCTAAATAGTTGCATCTCTCACATATATTTGAACCTGTTTGGAGGAGGAGAGGGTTGTCCGTGTACATGAGACAGTTGTAACATTGCCTCAAAATTCCCAGATTCACCAGCTGGACTGGAGAGGAAACCATTGACTGACCTTTGGACATGCTAGATTAATAGGGAAACTGAATTTAAGATGGACCAATAGAGGACAGGGTGATCGTAGAGATTATAAGAGTAAATAGTGCTTATGGTTTAATAGTGCTAACTTGTAGGATTACTTAATTGGACCAGTGAAGGGCCTTAGAATGAGAATATGGTGTTTAAATTGAGAGGTAGAGCAGTTCTAAGGGAAAAGTGAAGAGCAGACTTTGTGGAGCCAGGAATAGTTTAAACCCAATTAGCGGCGCTGCCGTTGTTGCGCTTATGCTCAAAACGCAAAACCACGCAAAAGAGGGTTTTAAGAGAGGAAGATGAAGGAGTTTTGGAATTGACCCAGAATGGCCAATAAAACTACAGTTTCAAGTCAGTAACCACTCCCACGGGGCAGACAGGCTGCTCAATGTTTTCACTGCCACTGATCAACAGAGAGACTTTCCTTTAGCCCAAGCAAAAAATGGCCTCACAGAAACTTACAAACAGTTCAAGAACAGCAAGCCTGTAAATGAACGTTTTAAATCTCAGAAAAGTGGGAAAAAGCAAGATTTTTTGTTTTTGTTTTTTCAGAGATAGCAGAGGTTAACAAGTATCAGCAAGTTATAACAGTGCAGTAAATGACCCCACACAAGAGTGCTAGGCCAAAGACAGATAAAATGCAAGTTTTGTGAAAACACGATTTTAAAAATAAGTGCAAACAGGAAATTCAGTAAACAGCTCTAGGTTGTGCTCTAAATACAGTTACTAATGCAGAAATCAAATTTAACAAGCCAGAAAATGCTCAAAATAGGCGGCTATGCAGAAAAACTTAGCAAATAAACAGAAGAAAAATACTTAAAGTCTCAAAAGTGGCTCCTTTCTTCTCTCAGCGTTTTCTCCTCTTGGTGGGTGCTTCACCAACAGCCAACAAGCCTGAAAAGACGCCAAAACCACGAGGCAAACAGGTTTTAAGAGAGGAAGATGAAGTTTTGGAATTGACCCAGAATGGCCAATAAAACTACAGTTTCAAGTCAGTAACCACTCCCACGGGGGCAGACAGGCTGCTCAATGTTTTTCACTGCCACTGATCAACAGAGAGACTTTCCTTTAGCCCAAGCAAAAAATGGCCTCACAGAAACTTACAAACAGTTCAACAACAGCAAGCCTGTAAATGAACTTTTTTAAATCTCAGAAAAGTGGGAAAAAAGCAAGATTTTTTTTGTTTTTTTGTTTTTTCAGAGATAGCAGAGGTTAACAAGTATCAGCAAGTTATAACAGTGCAGTAAATGACCCCACACAAGAGTGCTAGGCCAAAGACAGATAAAATGCAAGTTTTGAGAAAAAAACGATTTTAAAAATAAGTGCAAACAGGAAATTCAGTAAACAGCTCTAGGTTGTGCTCTAAATACAGTTACTAATGCAGAAATCAAATTTAACAAGCCAGAAAATGCTCAAAATAGGCGGCTATGCAGAAAAACTTAGCAAATAAACAGAGGAAAAATACTTAGTCTCAAAAGTGGCTCCTTTCTTCTCTCAGTGTTTTCTCCTCTTGGTGGGTGCTTCACCAACAGCCAACAAGCCTGAAAAGACGCCAAAACCACGAGGCAACCAGGTTTTAAGAGAGGAAGATGAAGGAGTTTTGGAATTGACCCAGAATGGCCAATAAAACTACAGTTTCAAGTCAGTAACCACTCCCACGGGGCAGACAGGCTGCTCAATGTTTTCACTGCCACTGATCAACAGAGAGACTTTCCTTTAGCCCAAGCAAAAAATGGCCTCACAGAAACTTACAAACAGTTCAAGAACAGCAAGCCTGTAAATGAACTTTTTAAATCTCAGAAAAGTGGGAAAAAAGCAAGATTTTTTTTTTTTGTTTTCTCAGAGATAGCAGAGGTTAACAAGTATCAGCAAGTTATAACAGTGCAGTAAATGACCCCACACAAGAGTGCTAGGCCAAAGACAGATAAAATGCAAGTTTTGAGAAAAAACGATTTTAAAAATAAGTGCAAACAGGAAATTCAGTAAACAGCTCTAGGTTGTGCTCTAAATACAGTTACTAATGCAGAAATCAAATTTAACAAGCCAGAAAATGCTCAAAATAGGCGGCTATGCAGAAAAACTTAGCAAATAAACAGAGGAAAAATACTTAAAGTCTCAAAAGTGGCTCCTTTCTTCTCTCAGCGTTTTCTCCTCTTGGTGGGTGCTTCACCAACAGCCAACAAGCCTGAAAAGACGCCAAAACCACGAGGCAACCAGGTTTTAAGAGAGGAAGATGAAGGAGTTTTGGAATTGACCCAGAATGGCCAATAAAACTACAGTTTCAAGTCAGTAACCACTCCCACGGGGGCAGACAGGCTGCTCAATGTTTTTCACTGCCACTGATCAACAGAGAGACTTTCCTTTAGCCCAAGCAAAAAATGGCCTCACAGAAACTTACAAACAGTTCAAGAACAGCAAGCCTGTAAATGAACTTTTTTAAATCTCAGAAAAGTGGGAAAAAGCAAGATTTTTTTTTTGTTTGTTTTTTCAGAGATAGCAGAGGTTAACAAGTATCAGCAAGTTATAACAGTGCAGTAAATGACCCCACACAAGAGTGCTAGGCCAAAGACAGATAAAATGCAAGTTTTGAGAAAAAAACGATTTTAAAAATAAGTGCAAACAGGAAATTCAGTAAACCGCTCTAGGTTGTGCTCTAAATACAGTTACTAATGCAGAAATCAAATTTAACAAGCCAGAAAATGCTCAAAATAGGCGGCTATGCAGAATAACTTAGCAAATAAACAGGAAAAATACTTAAAGTCTCAAAAGTGGCTCCTTTCTTCTCTCAGCGTTTTCTCCTCTTGGTGGGTGCTTCACCAACAGCCAACAAGCCGGTACATGTTTTCTTTTTAACAATTATAAACTCCAACACTTTTTGTTGTTGTTGTGTCTTTCGGCTTTTCCCGGTTAGGGATCGCCACATCGGAACTCTGGTCCGCTAATGATTGGCAGTAGATTTTTACATGCCGAGTTGCCAGCTCTGACGCACAACCTTCAACGAAGGTACGCCCATTCACGCATGTCTCCACACAGAAGACTATTCAGATGAGAATCGAACAGGACAACGTCTTACTGTGAGGCGACAATGCTACCACAGCACCACCACCGCAGTATAAACTCCAACACTAAGTTGCTCAATTCATGCCTTCCCTTAACTTCATTCTTCCTCCTGAAAATCATTCTGCATGTATTGTTCCCACAGATTCCATTTATTTTTATGCAATTTGCTTCTTCCCCTTTCTAAAGATCCCACGCCCATTTTTTTTTTTATCGTTTTTACAATGTTCAGTACTGCAGTTGTAACTGGTTTATATTTTGATTTCCTTTTTCTAGTAATTTCTTTTTGGGCAGCCAATGGCATTAAACTTAGTAAGGCCTTACTATGACTAGCCAGTTCAGATCCTATGTCCCAGCTCAAAAGACTCATTCACTTAGTGACAGCTACTTGTTCCTGATAGATATTGTGTAAATTAAAATGCTTTTCCCCAATATACCGTGTGTACAGTGAAAGGAAATGTGCAAGGCCAAACAACAGTTTTCAAAATAATATGCTTGCTTTGCAAGAACAGTTATGTTCAGCTTAGGTATTAATAACATATACCTGTGGGCAATACTGTAAATGCATCCTGTTATAGAAAAAAAGGAAGTTGACTTTCTTGGCTTTCAGATGCAGAAATAAATAAATAATATGCATACAGGTCAAGTGACGCAAAGATGACGTGGAGAGACTTTTGTGAAGTCTTCAGATACAGAGAGGACCAAAAAAGGGCATGAAATAACCATGGACTTTTTCATGACACAGACAGAAACCAGAAGAGCAAGTCACAAGGACATTAAAAATAACATTGGTTGAAAAGAGTATATAAACTGGACAGTGTGTTTCATTCGGTGGTGACGTCTTAGACTAAGTGTGCCTTAGTCTATTCATCTGTCTAGCTGTGTTATAATAGAATTGAAATAGCTCTGACAGAATAAACTGTTTGGCAAAAATTTGTTCTGTGACAAATAAAGTATAACAGGTACAGTAGTACGGAGTTTGTCTGGTCTACTTTTGGACATTTTCTTCAGTGGTGACATTTCTTCAGAGGCAAAATAAAGACCTCTGCTTGACATTTCTTCAGAAAAGAAAGAGATACATTCTTCAGTGGATACATTTCTTCAGAACACCATGTTGGTTCATAAAAATCAGTGTAAGTTAATAACAGTCAAACAGTATCAATACAGTAACAGTCTTAAAAAGTTTAAATTTGTTTCTGTAATAGCAATCTATGATCAAGGCAAGGCAATCTAAAACAGATGCAAAGAAAAAATGGGGAGAGATACTCCGATATAATAAATCATGAGAACAGGGACATCATGTTTGGATACCTGATTTCAATATATTTTGGACATGCAAAATTTGTTTGCAAAGGCATGTGACAAGTCAAATTTTGTTTTTTAGCCACATTCCTTACAGAGGGAAACATGCCATTATATACAGTCCCTGTAGAGGTTACACATACAGGTTTTATGTTAAAAAAAAAAATCTTATAAAAATCTTATAAAAGTAAAGTTGTAAAATAATCAGCCATAAAAAAACATTTAAAGTTGATAAAATAAAAACTGCATGGGAGTTAACACACAACTTCTTTTAAGGAAGAAATGAAAGAGAAGAAATTCTGTTACATAGAGTATCCAATTCCAATAATGAAAATTACTGTGCATGTCCTCCCTGCGGTTGGGTAGCGTTTGAAAGACATGCATCTGTAAATGGGCGTGCCTTCGTTGAAGGTTGGGCGTCGAGCTGGCACCTCAGCGTTTCGTAAAAATCTACTGCCAATCATTAGCGGACCGGAGTTCCGCTGTGGCGACCCCTTACCGGGAAAAAGCCGAAAGACAGACAACTCACACATTACCAGAGGCCATGGTAAAAAAATCACCAGAAATAGAGGGAGGTTCATAATAAAAAAAATAAATAAATGAGAGAAGATTTTAAAACAGCTGAACATAGGAAATGGTGCTATTTCAAAAAATTAATTTTTCACTGGTATAGTGCCACTAAGGCAATATGGAAAGTTATGAAAAGTTAAGTCAGATATAACAGAGCAAATGTGTTATAAAACTGTCAAACAAGTAACTGTTGGTAACAATGAAGAAAGGCTATTAAGTACAGAGGATCACATTTTCCTGTAAATTGCTTTTTTTTAAATATTCTTTTCCCAAAGCAATAATATGCTTGTTTCTAATACAAGGTTTTGCCTTGTAAAGCAAGGGTTAACTTGACAAGATTTTGAAATGCTTATCTGTAACTGCAAGACTGACAACTTGCTCAAGTAAACATAAAAACAATTAAACTCAATAAGTAATAATGGCTGTCTATGATGGGGTACTATAATTTCTGCATTAATTGCTCTTATCGTGATTATAAGATTTGTGTTAATAAAAGTATTAATCAAGTAACAGTTGTTGGTAATGTAACACTCTAAAAAAAATTGCATTGAATGCAAGGGATTCATATGTTGCAACAGACCAAGGGATTAAAAGTACTGAAGATCATATTTTGTTGTAAATTCTTACAATTTTCATGGGTCTTAAATAAAAAAAAGTGGGAATTGATAGATATTGTGTAAATTAAAATGCTTTTTCCCAATATACTGTGTGTACATTGAAAGGAAATGTGCAAGGCCAAACAACAGTTTTCAAAATAATATGCTTGCTTTGCAAGAACAGTTATGTTCAGCTTAGATATTAATAACATATAGCTGTGGGCAATACTGTAAATGCGTCCTGTTATAGAAAAAAAGGAAGTTGACTTTCTTGGCTTTCAGATGCAGAAATAAATGAATAAATAATATGTAGACAGGTCAAGTGATGCAAAGATGACGTGGAGAGAAACTTGTGAAGTCTTCAGATACAGAGAGGACCAAAAAAGAGCATAAAATAACCATGAACTTTTTCATGACACAGACAGAAACCAGAAGAACAAGTCACAAGGACATTAAAAATAACATTGGTTGAAAAGAGTAAATAAACTGGACAGTATGTTTCATTCGGTGGTGACGTCTTAGACTAAGTGTGCTTTAGTCTATTCATCTGTCTAGCTGTTATAATAGAATTGAAATAGCTCTAACAGAATTAACTGTTTGGCAAGAATTTGTTCTGAGACAAGTAAAGTATAACAGATACAATAGTACGGAGTTTGTCTGGTCTACTTTTGGACATTTTCTTCAGGGGTGACATTTCTTCAGGGGCAGAATAAAGACCTCTGCTTGACATTTCTTCAGAAAAGATAGAGATGCATTCTTCAGTGGATACATTTCTTCAGTTCCCCTAACATTTCTGATAAGGTATTCTGTAGGATTTTTTTTTTAATCTACCAGCATGTCATACTCCCAAAAACATGTTCTCAATTACTTATTGACTTCCCAGTCACACATCCAACATTTGCTGTCTAACCAGGGAAAAATTATCTGAAGTCTGCTTGGGGTATAAAAATACCCATGCAAACACTTCCAAAGAAAACTCCTAAACCTTTGTCTATACTCTGCCATAAATCCCTGGTAGGGAAGGTGGTCTCTAACCTGCAGTCCATAGTTTAGCTTGGTAACATCCTGAGCTATAACCTTTCTCTCTAATTATTTGCCCTCAAAATCTTGGTTCCTTTTGTCAGTTTTCTTCTGTAAATTCTATCCCTCTCTTGCCTGTTTACAATACCCATACTTCTAGTCATTTCTGTTGTCAAAATCTCTTCTCCATTCCTGTGTTGGCTTAGTCTGGAAGATGGATTCTGCTTCTGTATGAATATAATATTTTGTGTGGTGGTGGTTGTTCTCTTTAAGTACCTGAATTCAAAATCGTATTCTTTCTTTATTTCTCAGACTTCCCCTCATTTTGTCATCATTGCTTCCTACTTTGATTTATATAACCTTTTACTTGTGTTATGTATATAAACTTGAACCACGTAGCTGTAAAGTAAACCTTCAAATGAGGTAGTTCTAATGCACCTTGCTCTATGGGGAGGATCAACTTTAACCCACTTAATTCTTGCCCTCTTCCTCTCCCAAATGTGCTTGTACCATACTATTCATATTCATAATAAGGAGATTCCAGGTTCTCAGTTTTTATTATCTTTTGTTGCATCTCTTCCAACATATTCTTAGCTGCCATAACAGAATTCTTATTAATTACATTTTAATTTCCCCATAAATATGAATATCGCTAAGTCAGTGTGGTACATAGTTTATCACTATAGCCTTTGTTTTATCTTCATAAATTTTATATCCAAAAAAACTTGAAACTGTTCTAAAAATGATTTTCAACAGTCACACTGCCTTACTGGCATTTCAGTAGTACCACCCTTCTGCCCTTCCTATGGCAGACTACTAAACCTCAGAGCCCATCCCACTGCCTGTCTGTTGGTATGCTGGACCAATCATCTGGTAGTAAAGTGTCTGACTTTCAGACCCACAGACAGCACATTCTTAGTTTTCTAGTGCCATATAGAAGAACGATCTTTTTGAAGACTGCTCATTGCTCTGGATCTCTTAAGCTACTGAGCTCGGATAAGAAAACCTTTTGGATTTTATTTCGTCCCTCTGTTTTTTCTATCATTGCTAGAACAGTGTATTCTGCTGCTTTGCTTGTTGGGAAGTTGTATGTGTTTGGGGTTTTACTTTACCCGCAGTAAAAGATTTATACTGTTTGTTTTAAGGTCATTCTTGGTTTCTGTAGATTTTTAACCCTTGTAATATGTTTTAGGCCATCAGTGAATGCTTAACCTTATTTCTGTACTAATTCCATTGTAGTACAATTCCTTTCAGTGCCTCATGCTTCCAGACTTGCATGTTTTTTATGTGTGTTATTTCCATTGATTAAAAGATTATTTTGAAAGTTTTGACAGGAAGACTTGCTGTTTTTGACTTTGGAGTTATGATTATTTGAGGTGATGGAGTAGGTTTACAGCATTTTTAATTATTTTTTTTCATTTAAATTGTGTTATTGGTGTAATTTTGTATGATAAACATTTCTAACAGGAATTGTTCACAAGTTAAAGCTTTATTCCATGTCAAAGGCAATTTTATGCTGTTTCTAATCATTTGGGGATGAAACTAGCCTTTGTTTATTAAAATTGGGGGGGGCTCTTGTGACATGTTCTCCCTTTTAAGCGACATTTTTGCTAGTGCGCTCTTAACTGTAAAAGCTAATAATCACATTAGTGGCTCCCATCAACGTCGACATTTATGGCAGTGCGCATTTAACTGCAAAGGCAGCAATGTAATCATTCTGCTTCTAGTCGGACCTTCCTAGCTCCAGTGAACATTGTACCTTCACTAGATAAGCGGTAATCTGCAGTTTTATTTGACTTTTTAACTGTGGATTCATTTGGTCAAACTAAAGAGGCTACACGTTTCACTTAGCCTGACTCCATTTCTACATACGCTTTGAAATACTGAGTCTTGTATTCCTTCGCTTCTCCCTAGCTGCAATAGTTTGTCTACTTGCGATGTTGTTTTTTTCTCATTCTAAAGGGAAAAGTGCTCATGTTTGTGTGCCTAGTTTCATGAAGGAATATTACCAGATGTTGATATCTACCTACAGTTTTTTTTAAAGTTATTCTAACTCAACCTACAATGATTTAACTCTAGCTGATTTAGTCTTATTTTTTAGTTTAACTCTAGATGCTTTATTTTCTATAACAGATTTTCCCCCTAGCTGCAATGTTTTAAATTTAGCTACATTGTTTAATTTCTAAAGGAAAAGCAGATTTCTCCCTAGCTGCAATGTTTTAAATTTAGCTGCATTGTTTAATTTGTACAGGAAAAGTGTTCATGTTTTTGTGCCTAGTTCCAGAAGACATTACACCTGATGTTGATATCTTTATTTTTGAACTAGCTAATGTACAGTTGCTCCTAATTTGCTGACTAACCTTCTTCTCTCCTGTTAAATACCTTGTAATCATTATAATATTCTTCTCCCTTTATTTTTCTCCAGCTGTTCAAACTAATTTTACCTAGTCTTTCTGCTACCGATCGTGCCCTGCTGGACATCCAAGACCTACCAAACTCACCTACCGTACCCTGTTTGTCTAACTCCCACCTGGAAAACCAAAATATTCCCTGAACTGAACTCCAAGATAAATAAAGTATGTTAAATGAGGTTCTACCTCTACATCTACTTGCTAGGTATCTAGTATAACCTCCGCCAGAACAGCCAGCAGCCATACCCCTCTGCTTGCTTTCCTCTACTTTGAACCCCTTCTAGTGTCTCTTTTCTTACCTCCAACCTTCTACTGTGGCTGCCACGCTATGTATTTTCGGGTTTTTGACTACTAGATGGTAGTCTTTACCCTTTCTTTTTCTCTTTTTTCTGCTTACTGTAATTAATACACCATGGTATCTCACTCTTCTCTTTTTCATCTCACACTTTCTCCCTAAAGCCTCTCTTTTCTTTTCTTCTTACAACATCCACATATACCCCTACCCTTTCCTCCTTCAGGACTCCCTACCCCCACCCCCACCCACCCCAGTACACTTACATTTATCCTAATCCTGTTTCTCCTCCCTTCTGACCAATCCCATCCCTACTCCTCCCCCTCCCAGCACTCATCATTTAACTAATCCCTTCCCCTTCTCAACCTTTTACCTTCCTGTTCTCATAGCCAAACTCATCCCTCTTTCTCTTAACAACTCACAGCCATACTCCCCCCTTTTTCTTAAACACTCCCCTAATTTCCTACTACTACCTTTAAACTTAACTTACTCCTATCAATTATGACATCTCCACTTCCACAGACTCTTCTCATCTCCTCTATAAGCATTCTGCTCCTAATAACTGTCTGTAATGCTACCTCCTATTCCTATTACAAACTGTACCCCTCCCCCCCACATCTACTGCCCTCCCCCATCACCACCCCTTCACATCCCATTTTCACAACATATCACCCTGTCTAATTCAACCAAATCCACTTCACTATTTTAAACTAAAACTTCTAGCCTACTCAATTAAGTATACACCCAAAGCAAAAGTGTTCTTCTCACAAACTACTAGTAGCAATTCAAAGGTCCTGCTCCCCTCTTCCTCTAACTGGCATTTCCTAGCAGGAGACATTCACCCCAACCCCGGCTTAAGACTAGTACTAATCTCCCGAGCCTCACCTTATTCCACCAACCATAAAGGCTCCCAGCTATATACCATTAATGCCAGGCGGTAAAAACTCAAATCTCTTCCATGATTGGCTAAACCAGACAGTTCTTCCAGAGAATGTAGCAGTCTCAGAGACATGGCTAAAACCCACATTACTGACTCTGAGATCTTAAACTGGCTTTCAAGCACTCAGATGTGATCATCAAACACAAAAAGGGAGGAGGTGTGGCTTTTTAATTTATACTAGCCTGCCTACCTTAGTCCTTACCAGAACTGATTCCTCAGTAGTTTAACAGTGCTGAACCATAGGAATACTCAAAATGAATATCCCAAAAATTCCATCTATATCCAGGCTAGGGGAAATACCTCCACTCTAGAAAACATTCTACTATGGGCCTCAACTAATATTAAGCTTGTGACATATATATTAGGTACATGTGAACATTCTTAATGAATTAAGCAATCCCTTATCTATCAATCTATTTAATTCTCAGTTAATGGGACCGCGACCCTAGTACCTTATCCAGACCTATAGGAACAGGATCCACTCTTGAGATCTTAGTGGAACCAACAAGATTTCACACTCTGGTATCTTACCTGACACCTTACCATCTCCCCTTCTTCATTCACCCGAGCAACCCATTCCTCTCCTCACCAGCACCAATATACCCATACTCGTAATCTTACAAACTTTAACTCTTCTATATTCTCTGAAATCCTGAAGCTAACAAACTGGGACAATCTAAAATCTCTTCCCCTTGATAAAGCCATAGACTTCTTTAATACAACCTTCCTAGACATCCTAAACACCCAAGCCCCACCTAGAATAAAACCCAACTCTGCCCCATGGCTAACTAAAGACACTAAAACACTCATGCAACAAAGAGACAAGACCTGGAAACTTTTCAACCAAAATAAACACACTGATGCCCTTCTTAAATATAAGCAACTACGCAACCTAACTAAAAAGTATATTACAAAAGGCAAAAATCTTATTACACTAAACTACAGTCTACCCATTCAAAAAATCCCCAAACATTCTGGAACTCCATCAACTCACTTCTGCATCCAGGTACCAAACCCAATCCTTGTCCTGATAACAATAAAACAGACACATAAATTGCCATCCTATTCACCACCTTCTTTACCAACTCCATAGCTGAACTCACTAAGACCTTCCCCAATCACATCTCGTCCCCCCCACTCAATCCCCCTTCCCCTTCTCAACCTTCCACTCCCAATCCCACTTCCCCTTCCTCTACTAACCCTCCCCCCACATTTTATCTAAAACCAGTCTCCACCTCTTACATCAAAAAGCTTCTCTCCAGACTTAAGCCATGCTCCAGCTCCCCTGACAATATCCCCTCACTCTTTCTAAAGCTTGCTGCAGATGGTATCGCCATCCCCATCAGCATTCTTATTAATAGATCCATACAGGAATCTTATGTACCCAAATTGTGGTGTTCTGCCTTCATCCTACGCCCCCACAAAGGAGGCAAAAACAATAACATCTCAAACTTCCGACCAATAGCCATTCTCTCCCCATTCTCAAAAATTCTTGAAAAATGCATCCACCTCCAGCTCATGCCCTTCCTCATCAGTAATCATCGCCTCACCCCTACCCAACATGGCTTCCGTCCTGGCCATAGTACAATAACTACTCTCTTCTCTTTTTTAGACATAGTAAACCATGCTCGCGACTCTATAGAAATTGTATCCACAGTCCTTCTAGATCTATCCAAGGCATTTGACACTGTCTCCCATACCCACCTTCTGACTCACCTTTCTAACCTCAATCTCCCTCAAAACTCTCTTACCTGGTTTAATAGTGATCGCTCTGACAGATCCCAGGCTGTAAAATGGCAAACTGGTACCTCAACCTTCCTACCTACCCCAACAGGGGTTCCCCAGGGGTCCATACTCGGTCCTATGCTCTTTAATATATTTATAAATGATTTCCATCCTGCCATTCCTAACACTAAAATAGTGCAATATGCAGATGACTCTACTTTAGTCTCCTCTGCTCTTAATCTTCCTGAGCTCCAGGCAAAAACCCAAATTGCATTTACAACTACTGAGAACTGGATGCTGCAAAACCACCTCTCCCTTAATGCAAATAAATCCAAAGTACTACTTTTCTTTCCCTCAAAAAACCCTCCCCCTTGACAAACAATCCTTCAATATCAAAAGTTGTCCCTTTCGCTAAAATCCTAGGGGTTACTATTGATGAACACCTGAAATTCGATACCCATATCCAAATAAATATTAAAAAAAACCATCAAAAACTTCGTATGCTATACAGAAAATCTCACTTTCTCTCTCCTTCTACAAGACAAACTCTCATCACTACCTACTTACTACCATCACTATTGTATGGGGCTCCACTACTAACCAATCTTTCTTCCTCCATCTCTTCAAAACTAGAAGTCTGTTAACAACAAAGTCTCTAAATTCGCTACTAAATCCAAACACTCATCCCACCATTGTACCTCTCTACACATGCTAAATTGGCTTGAGCTTCGCAACTACCTTGACTACCTCCAACTCACTACAGCCCACAAATTAATCTTTAAACCTACTGTATGCCCTGCTCTAACAAATATCTTACCATTTTACACTCCCTACAGACCTCTAAGATCTGCCCAGCAAAATCTACTTTCTGTATACAAACCAAAACATCCCACTGGCCAGTTTCTGCTATCCTATTCCTTAGCAAAAAAGTAGAATTCTCTCCCACCCTTGCTAAGAATCACTAAAAACTTTGAAAACTTCAAATCTCCCATAATTGGAAATGTAACTGCACTCTTCCTACCTAATCCTACTAATATCGCCTATACATGTACTTCCACATGTACCTCTACACCATGCTGTTTTCCACAACAGCCACCCAGCTCTGAATCTAACGTAATGTAAGTTCAAAACCTTGAATGTATGTAATGTAAATACTGTACATAGCTTTCTATCTCTACGCTCTGTCCCTATTTTGGAATATTTCTCTCTTCCACCTATACAAAAGGTTGATACTAACAGTTGATACTAACTAGCTAAGAAGTGTGTACACCACTTTTACTGCTAAACTACAGCCTCTTTCCCCACTGTATCTGCCTCTCTGATTACCCCACAATCTTTCTGTAATAAACAACTGAATATTTCTGTACTGCTCAACTGTTTCTCTCTGTTTTCACCATAATCTTGTATGTATACATACTACACTTTGTACTTTCCACCTTTATTTCCTCCCCTATTCTGCAAAAACTTATATTTACTACTAACCTGCAAATATTCAGTCTCTGCAACTACTTATAGAAGTTTTACAAATTGATAGTTATTACTTTGTTCTGATTATTCTGCTACATCTATTCAAACAAATGCTGTGCAAATGGGGCTGTAACCAATTATGTATGTATGTTATGACCTGCGTGCAAATGCTTCTCTAGCTATGCATATATGTCATGAATTGCATTTGTTTTTATTTTTTTTCTTGTTTGCATTTGTAATTTGCTATATCTCACCATATTATTTTACAAAATGTATATAATTCCATTATTGTTTAATTGTGTGTAATACAGAGCTTTTCTCCCCGGGCCTCCACTGAAAATGGGTTCCTTGAGCCCAGTGGACCTCCCCGGTTATCAAACTGGAAATAAATAAATGTATTTTCTGCTTTGTACTATTACTAAAACTGTTGTCATTTTACTCAGGGCAGTGCTCAGAATAGTATCCTTGCAGAAATAGACTTCAAATTGCTATTTAGAGGGAGAATAGTGACATTTGTCCATTTTTACTTGGCTGGCTTTGCAGCCAGCATTTGGTATTGCTCTAGATAGTTTTGTGCCCCATAACCTGATGGAATCAGATACTGTGCCCACACCACCACCATCTACCCTTTGTGCACCTAAAACACATAGAAATAAATCAAGAAATTTGCCTGAGCTTATAGCTTGTGACTCAGCAGTAGCCTTGGGCAGGCTCTTAGGCCACATAGCCTCTTTTACCTCCAGATCTCCATGTGTGGTATTAATATTACAACTGTGAGTAATGCAACGGTCAGACACATCCTTTGAGGAGGGGCTGTACCCATTGCTTAGATCAGGTACAAGAATACCAAGTTCTTTATGTGCAATTGAAGTCTGGATAGAATCTGTTGCCAGTGTTTATAGTCCTCCCCAGGGGATTCTCCGACTAGTGCATTGCATATAAAAAAGAGATTGAAGACCCGTCACATAGCAGGGCAACAATGTCTGAGTGCGATTCCACCGGAGCAGCTGACTATGGCTAGATTCATTGTTCAGGTTGTTGATTACAGGGTGCAAACCTAGGTTATAAGTAATGGCGACAATCCCACCCCTGTTCAGACACTGAAGGATCCTGATTTTGAAGGAGATCTGGAATCTGAGGATGTCCTTCTATATCACTGTTGCAGTATTCTTCACTACAGGGATCTCCTGCCTAGGGTAGCCTAATGCTTGTCCAGTATACCAAAGCCTTATGATCTTGTATGCACTGTACATATACACATGCTCAGCGCACAGGACGTAGGGTATAAAAGTGATGTACAGATGCAGTTTCCCAGAACTTCTTTGCTGCTGGTCCAAACACCATTATTGCTCATTGGTCTGAATGCCTTGTTGCTGTACTCAATGCTTGGCCATCAGATAAGTGCCCCATTGGGATTGCTTTTCTTTTTTTTTTCTCTTTGGTCTTTTATTTTATTTTTCTTATCTAGAGTTTGTCATCTGAAAAGGGAAAATGTCACTGTGGGAGGCAGATTCCCCATAAAGATCATCACAAGCAGTGTCTGTTTTGTTTGGGTACTTTCCATGACCTCACCTCTTGTAGTATATGTAAGACATTTGTGCCTAAGCCCCTCAGAAGCTGTTTAGTTTTCCTGGCCTTTTATCTTGAAAACCAACAGCTTAAACAGTTAGCTCAGGGTAGCATGGCAGAATCCATTAACCCAGAGATGTTTCTGCTTGGTAAGAAGGTCAAGATGTCTCAGACAGATTCTTTAGCTATCCAGCCTTCACCAGACATCCCTCTAGAAGCACGTAATAGCTCTGTAGGCCATTCACTATTTACAGTGGATTCCTCTGTCACTACCCCATCAAAGGCCACCAGCACGATTCTGTCTTTTCACATGTCCTCTGGGGCTTTGCAGGCATCTGCTCCGGATGTTGAGGAGGAATTGCTGTTGGTTATCTCTGAGGGCCCTAGAGGGATTCCACAGTTATTGGTCAGGGAAGGAGGTTCTGAGTACTCCTATTGAATCTTGCCAAGGGTTGAAACCTCCAGTATTTGTTAGGGCTGATGTTCCTTCTAAGAAAAGACAAAAGATGAAACCTGTTTTGATCCATCTCAAAGATCCTCAAAGAGAATGGCATGAGTTTACTCAGGGTTTGTTTTCTGTCTTGATGACCCCGAAGCCTCCTCAAGGGTTTTGATGCCTGCTCCTCCTTGAACCTCTACCCCTTCCAAATCGCCTAGGGAACTGGATTATTTGGATGAGGATTCAGAGTCTGATGAGGGAGGGGTCCTTGTCCTATTCTTCACAGATACCTTTGGATTATAGTTCTGATGAAGAGGAGGAGTCTGTTAGCCGACTCTCCTTTTGGGGAATTGCCCATTGGGGACACAATTGCTAGGATGATGGAATACTTTAAGTGGGATTCTTGTCAAGTCTCTAATATTCAGAGGAGATATGAGTTGCGTCAAGTGGATAGTCCTAAACTCTCTGCAGTTCCTCCTTTGTTGGCTTCATTGTTAGACACTTTAATTGCTGCTTCCAAATCTTCTAATTGTCAGCCTCCTGCTCCTAAGAAAACGAATAGATTCCTTAAAGTCCATGAGGATTGTCAGTTTTTATTAAAGTGTCGTCCTGCTCTTCCTGATGTGGTGTCAATCTCTTCTGACAAACCTTCCAAGCTCTTACCTTCTTCCAAACTTTTGCCTTCTGATAAGGATAGTAGGACAATGGAAAAGATTGTTAAAAAATTTACATTGCTTATACTTTGGCCTTTAGGGGTATTAATTACCAGACACACATGACCAAATATGCTCTGGCCTTGATTACTTTGACTTGTTAGGTTATTTCTGATCTCCCTGATTCTGAAAGCAAATCTTCTGCCTTATCTATTTTAGGTTCTATTTTTCACGTTGTTCACCACTGCGTCAAGTGTATCTATGATGCTGCTTCCAGGGCTGCAGCTTTTGGGTCTGTCATGAGACATTATTCTTGTTTCCATCTCTAGTCTTTGCCTGAAGACATTAGAGCCAAGTTGTTAGATGCTCCTTTGGATAATACACATCTTTTTCGAACTACTGCTGTTCCTGATCTGTGCAAGTCAAGTCTCTTCAAGAGAAAGGCAAACCCTTGCAGGAATTTAAGCATATATTTGTCTCTCCTGTCCGTAAGTTCTGGAGGAATTATCGTTCTAGATCTGCTTCATATGCAGGCAGCCCCACCAGGTATCCAAAGGCAGGAGGGGTGGCAGGGGAGCCTCCTCTGCTAACGCTTCTCAGTCTTCTGTGGCCCAGAAGTCTTCTTTATCTGATAAGCATAGTCTCCATAGTCAGACACACTGACGTCCCGCTCACCAGACTGAACAAGGAAAAGGTCGGGAGCTAGAATCCGCCACATAACACAAGCACTCAGGTCACTCCACAGCAAGTACAAATATGACTCAGTCATTGTACATGCCGGTGTGAACGACCTGAGACGTACCTCCCTGGACTACATGAAAAGAGACATAGAGGAGCTCTCTGATTATGTTTCCCAGGCCGGTATGACCCTGACCCTGAGCAGCATCTTACCCTCACCAAGAATGATGCCACAGTACAGACAAAATGATCAGTTTTAACAATTGGCTTAATTACTGGTGTCATTCTAAGGGGATCCAATGTCTGTCTGCTTGGGATGACATGCTTGACAAGCCACCCTGCTTCGCAAGGGATGGCTTGCACCTGTCACCCCTGGGCTTCCGGATATTGGCCAAGGCTCTTGCCACCCCCATAGTGCCTTTTTTAGGCAAGGCTCAAATGACAAACCTACCTCCCTAGAAAACACAAGTGGAAAAAAACTAAGGGTAATGCTGTTCAATGCCAGAAGTCTAAACCTCAAGATGCACTGAAGCCCTCCTCAGTATGGAGAACATCGATGTCTGTGCAGTGACTGAAACCTGGTTCAAGGCTCCTGAGAGCACCCCAGCACTATCAGGTTTTACCTCATATCATGCTTTCCGGCCCCAAAACTTGGACCGAACCAGAAAAGGAGGGGGGAGTATCCATATTCATCGAAGATACCCACACCTCCAGGTTAGTGGCAATGCACAAAGTATCGGAGACCATCCAGGTGCAACTAACCATAAGCAAAACTGCCTTACAGTTTGTAGCATGCTACAGACCACCCTCTCAAACTCAGGAACCCCACACAGCCTTCCTGAAGACACTGGAGAGTATGAATGTCTCTCCAAATACCATCATTTTGGGAGACTTCAACTACCCAAACATAGACTGGGAACATTACTCAAGCCCCAACACCCTAGCCCAAAGGTTCCTAGAATTCATAAACTCAAATGCAATGGAACAACTAGTCACCGTTCCCACAAGAGGAGACAATATACTAGACCTGATCATCACAAACATGGGGACAAAATGCTCCACACCGGAAGTATATCCCTCTTTGGTAAGATCAGACCATAAATTAATCTCACTGGAAATCCACATCCACCCCTGCACAAAAGACCACAGTGAGGAACTTCTCAAAAGCCAACTTCACACTTCTTAAGATTGAAGTGGTATCCTTCAAGGCCCCTGGGCCAGTGGAAACCATAACGCACACTGCTGAATCCTTTGCAAATGCCTTCTATGGGCACCTTCAAGAATGCATGGATCATGCAATCCCAATTAAAACCAAGACCCATTCCCCCAAAGGCAGGTGCCCGGTCTGGTGGACCCCAGCCATAAACAAACTTTACAACAGGAGGAGGAAGCTACTACATGACAGAGCAAAATCCCTAAAAGGGAAGGCATCTCTGATCAGTACTAGCAAAAAACTATGATCACTCATAAAATCATCCAAGGCCAACTTTGAGAGAAAAATCGCAAAAGACACAAAAGACAATCACAAGGCCTTCTTTAGCTATGTTAGAAACCTGGGTGGAAACTCCCAGATATGCTCAGAGTTCGTCCAAAATGACACAAAATACACTGAACCCACTGACATTGCCAACATTCTGGCAGACAGGTTCAGTGCAAATTTCTCCTCCCCCTCCTCCCCAAAAGGAGAAATAACTATCCCAGCAGAGTGTAGCCTCCCTAAGGTGAGAACCGCCCTCTCTAAAGCTAAAAACATAGCATCAATGGGACCGGATGGTGTCCCGGGCTGTGTGCTACATGAACTCCAAGAGGAACTAAACCCACACATAAGGCTGCTGTTTAATCTTAGCCTTACTACAGGATACGTACCCAAAGAGTGGCGTACGGCAACAGTGATCCCACTTCACAAAGGCGGTGCTTCTACGGACCCTGGAAATTACCGCCCCATAAGCTTGACGAGCCTGGTCTGCAAAGCTATGGAGAGGATCATTATGGAACTCATAAACAAAGACATTGGGGACCTACAGACATTGGATCCTACCCAATTTGGCTTTGTCAAGGGCAGATCCTGCCTTTTGAACTTGGTCGACTTTTGAAACAGTCACTAAGGCCATTGATGAGGGTAAGGCAGTTCACACAGCCTACCTTGATCTTGCAAAAGCCATTGACACAATACCCCACTCGGGCATCATAGACAAACTCACCAGCTTAAATGTAAACCCATATGTCACAAGATGGGTTGCAAACTGGCTCAAGGACAGAACCCACAGGGTCAGAGTTGCTGGAGCTATGTCAGACTCTAAGCCAGTCACAAGCGGTGTCCCACAGGGCTCAGTCCTGGGACCCCTCTTGTTCGGCATTTATTTTTCCGAGGTACAGGCAAACATAGGAGGATTGTGGCTGACAAAGTTTGCAGATGACTGCAAACTGGGCGCCATAATTGATACTCCAGCGGACACAAACATCCTTCAGAGAGGCCTCATAGAAACGGATAATTGGTGCCAGAGCCATGGCCTTAAGCTGAACGCCAAAAAATGTATAGTCATACCCTTTGGGAAAAACAAGGTACCAACAAATTACCATATAGGTGGTAATCCATTAAGTACGGAAGAGGTAATCAGGGACCCAGGGACCCAGGTTGACAGTAACCTCTCATTTGACACGCACATTGCCAAAGTGGTTAGGAAAACCTTCTATATTGCCCACCTTATCATGAAGGGTTTCACATCTAGATCAAGAGAGGTCATTGTGCCCCTGTACTCTTCTCTTATCAGGCCAATGATTGAGTACAATGCCCCATTTGGGATGTATCTCACCCGACACCTGCAGCAGTTGGAAAGACCCCAAAAGTTCCTCACCAAGAGGATAAAGGGTCTTAAACATATGTCATATGCTGCCCGACTGAAAAACTCCAGCTCTATTCAGTCGCATACCGCCTACTCAGAGGTGATCTGTGCCTGACGTACAAGGCCATGTCCAATCCGGAATTAATGGACATGCTCCACCTCAGAAAATCCAAATCCATCAGAGCCACAAGAGCAAGAGACTTAAACCTCAACACAGAAATAAATAGGATGTGCTGGAGGGACAGATTCATAACCCAGAGGCTCCCTACACTCTGGAACAGAATCCCAGTCCATGTTAGGCCGAGCTCCTCACTGACTCTATTCAAGAGAAATCTTGACGAGTGGATGGGAGATCGTAGGTTTACCCCGGGGGTCATCTCTATGTCACTACTAGACAGAGGCACAGTAAACTAAACCCTATAAGGGCGTAGTATTCTCATCCTAAGGGGTGGTGAAAGCCACATACACTCTGGCTAGGCTTATAAATGCCCTAGGGCAGATAGCCTAGTACGAACCTATGAACCTAAGCCTGCTTCTGTTTGATAATTGCCTGCCTCACAATCTTTGACCAGGTTCCTTTGGCTTTCCCTTTGTCTTCCAAATTGGCTTCTTCTCACTTCAAACTCTTGGGATCTTTCTGTCATTTATCAGGATTACTTCATGGTATAGAAGTCTCTCCCTCCATTTTCAGGGATTCTTCAAACTTTATCTAGAGCAACTTCCTCTTTTACCAGAGGTCCCAGGATCCCTGGTGAACCAAGGAACCATTTGGCATATTCCCCCTTCCCAAGTGGGAAAAGGTATTTATTCCAGAATGTTCCTGGTTCCTTGAAAGAAAGGCATTTGGAGACCTCTTCTAGATCTCTCTCTCTCTGCTCAACACCTTTCTTAAGGTCCCCTCCTTTTGGATGCTTACTTTTCAAACCAGGTTTCCTCTTTTAATACCCCAGCCTTTTATCGTGTCTTTGGATCTGAAGGGTGCTTACCTTCATATCCCCATTCACCCTGTTTTTAGGAAGTTTTTACATTTCTCTGTTTCTTCCTCTCATTTTCAGTTCTCTGCTATGCTCTTTGGTTTTTCTACTGCCCCAGAGGTATTCACAAAATGCCTAGCTTCTATGATTACTTTCTGCAGGCTCCAAGGCATTCAGATCTTTCCTTATCTAAATGACCTGTTGTTTCAGGCACCTTCTCCCAGCCACCTGTTACAGGATCTGGAGTTCACCATCTCTTTTCTTCAAAGTCTGGAGTTCACTATAACTTCCAAAAGTTTTTGCTGACTCCCTGTTAGGATCATGTGTATCCGGGATGCAGGATTCAGACAGTGCCGATGTTGGCCTGTCTTCCATCTCCAAAAGTTTTGTCATTGACGGCCTTCTTTCATCCTCTTCTTCCTCTGACTGCATTTCTAGTCAGAGAGTTTCTTTAGGCCCTGCAGTTCATGGCATATTCTATTCCAATGATCCCTCTTGCTAGACTGTATATGTGAAAGCATCAATGGTACTGAAAGTCGGCTTGGCTGCAGCATTGTCACCCTCCTTCCTTGTCTAAAAAGGAATTTGAGTGGCAGACTCAACAGCTTGCTGTCAAACCAGGCGTGCCCTTTAAACCTCCAGTCCCTTCTCAAGAGATGTTCACCAATACATCAAACATGGGTTGGGGAGCTTCTCTTGGTCACCTGAAAGTTCAGGGTCTTTGGCCACCCCATCAGAAGTCAGGCATTATCAACATCAAAGAAATGAGACCTCTGATTCTGGCCCTTCAAGCTTTTCACTTCATGTTCTTTCCATGCCCCTTGAAGGTGTACACAGTGCTGCAGTGATGTGGTATGTCATCAAGCAGGGAGGCACAAAATCTTACCTCCTCTGCAGAATGGCTTTTCAAGCTTGGGAGGTGGCTCTCAGTTATCAGTTAACTCTTCAGGCAATATATATTGCTTCAGAACACAGTCTAGTGGCAGACACTCTGAGCAGGTCAAAAACACAATCTCATGAATGTATGCTTCACAGAGATGTGTTGCTGGACATTGTCCATTGGTGGGGTATTCTTCAAGTAAATCTTTCTGCGTCTTCTCTGAGCAGGCAGCTAGCTCCCTCTCTCATGTTCCTGAGTGCTATGCCATCTGGCATGTAAGATGGACACCCTTTGTTTTCCTTGGAAGGGGATGTTTCTTTATGCCTTTCCTCCTTTTCCTCTACTTCCAAGAGTCCTGCAGAAGATTTAGCTGCTAGCGACTCCCTTTTGGCCAAGACAGCACTGGCTTCCCCTCTTAATGCATCTGGCCAGGGGCAATCATCACGTTACCTCACTGATTGGACCTCCTCACATATGACAAGGGTCTCTCATCCATCCTCACTTGTCCACTCTTTAGCTGACAGTGTGGATGATAGGGTTTTGATCCCTTTCAGGCACCTGTTTTTTGAGGATGTGCTCAGGGTTTTACAGGAGGCAGGGAAACCCTCAACCTGAAAATTTTATATGTTCAAATGGAAAAGATTTTCTGTCTGGTGCCATGCTCATAACCAGGACCTTTTCTTCAGTGGGGGTCACTTTGGTCCTGTCCTATTTGTGTGAGTTGCTCCATTCTGGCTTGGCCCATTCTTCTGTGGAGGCCCGTTTATCAGCCATTTCTGCTTGTGTGCCCTTCAGTCCTCCCTTGGCTTCTTGTTTTGAGGTCAAATAGTTTATTAAAGGTGTCCTGCATCTTAGTTCTCCAAGGAAACCTATTTCTCCTCCTTGGGACCTTAATTTTGTTTTGGAAAAAATTGACAAAGGCTGTTTTTGAGCCTGCAGCTTCTGCCTCTTTGCAATGTTGTACCTGGAAGACTGTCTTGTTGCTGGCTGTTACTTCTGCTCAGAGGGTTTCTCAGCTTCAGGCCCTTATGGCCATTTCTCCATTTTTGTTTTTTCACAGGGATGGGGTGTCCCTTCATACTACTCTTTCTTTTATGCCCAAGGTAGTAAATTACTTGTCCTTGAATCAGTCAATACAACTCCCTTCCTTTTCCCTTCTCCTCAGTCTGCTAGTGAGAGGGTCTTGCATACCATGGATTTGAATAAACAGTTCAGGTACCATTTAGATAAAACTAAGGCCATTCATAAGTCTGACCAGCTTTTTGTTTCTTTTCATCACAGAACATTGGGTTTGGCTGTTTCTAAGGAAACCACCTTCTCCTGAATATCTAAGAGCATTTCTTTTTGTTATTTTTTTTTTCATGGCAAGTCAAAGTAAACTTTATTGTCATACATACCAACATAGAGGAAAAAGTGCATGTCACTGCACGAAATTTCAATACTCAAGCTCGTACCATAAGAATTATAGTTTACAGAAGGAAGATTAATAATAATTTAAAAATACTGAAAATAGAAATCAAAATAAGATACTAAAAATAAATACAATAAAAAAAATGTGAATGTTTTTACAGCAGAAACAAAAACAATACAAGAGGAACAGACTTAGTAGAAATAGAAGGATATATAACAAACAGTACTATAAAGAAAGAGGCACACGTAAAAAAAAAAAAAAAAAAAAACTTGTGGTTTACAGTTTTCATAGTGCAGCAAATAGAGACGTGTAAAATGAGCTATACAAAGTGCTATGTAAATAGCAATGACATATTGCACATAAATAATGTTTGTTTACCCATTTAGCGGGTTAGGCTATGGGTTTGTTGTTCAGCAGTCTGATAGCACATGGGAAGAAGCTATTATGGAATCTGGATCTAATACTTCTGTAGCGCTTCCTTGTTGGCAGGAGTGTGAACAGTCCATAGCCCGGATGGTGTATATCCCTCAGTAGTTTTTGGACTCTACGATAGCATCTGTTTAGAATATATGTCCTGTGGTGCTATTAACTCTCTCCACTGTGGCACCATTGATGATGATAGGGGTGTGTGTGGCTTATTTACCTTCCTAAAATTGATGATGATTTCCTTGGTTTTCCCAACATTTAGTGCTAAGTTGTTGTCAGTGCACCAATGAACGAGTTGGGTCACCTCCTCTCTGTAGGCTCCCTCATCTTTCTTCTTGATAAGGCCGATTACTATGGTGTCATCTGTAAATTTGAATATTCTGTTCAAATGATGTGTAGCTCTGCAGTCATGTGTTAGAATTGTGAAAAGAAGTGGACTGAGTACACAACCTTGTGGGACCCCAGTGTTTAGGGTGATGCTGTTTTAGTGATGGTTTCCAACTCAAACTATTTGTGGCCTTTTAGTCAGGAAGTCGAGGATCCAGTTGCATATTTTGTTTTCTATGCGTAGATTACTCAGCTTAGACAGCAGTTGTTGTGGATTTACTGTATTGAAGGCAGAGCTGACGTCTATGAATAGCATACATACATAACAGTCCTTATTCTCCAGGTGGTCCAAGGTGTGATGAAGTGTTAAGGCTATGGCATCCGCAGTAGAAAGATTTGGCCTGTATGCAAATTGAAAAGGATCAAATGTAGCAGGTAGGCAGGATATCATGTGATCCTTGACTATTTTTTCGAAACACTTCATCACTACTGAGGTAAGTGCAGTTGGCCGGTAATCATTTAATGATGCTGGAGATGGTTTCTTGGGTAGAGGGATGATGTCGGTGGTGTTGAAGCATTTGGGCACTTTTTCCTGGCTGAGAGATATATTGAAAATGTCTGTGAAGACTGGTGCCAGCTGTTGATCACAGTAATCAGCAACTATTTGTCTACTTCTCATTCCACTAGGGCTGTCGCCTTTTCTGGCGTTGTCTTCAAGGGGCTGGATACCATTTCCATCCTTGAAGCTGCTGCTTGGTCTTGAGTGCATACCTTTACTAAGCATTACAAGTTGGATATGGTTTCTAGGGCCAGAACGGGTTTTGCTAGAGCCATTTTGTATGGGTTTGTTGAGGGCTCTTTAAAGCCTTCCGCATCCCATTCTGTTTCTTGAGCTTTTTTACTCTCCCTGTAGTAAAGAATACTGCAACAGTGATATAGAAGGACATAGTACAGTTGTATAAAATCTTACCTTAACAGTAGATGTCCTTCCCTTCACTGTTGCAGTATTCGCTGCCTCCCTCCAACCCCCCCTCATGTTTGTTCTTGATTCCCGTAGTAAAGAGTACTGCAACAATGACAAGGAGGACATTTACTGTTATGGTAAGATTTTACACAACTGTACTTTTCAGAAGTGTCAAAGTCTGATCAGTAAGTTTCCTTTAATGACAAACGGGTTCAGAAACCCAAACAGATGTTTTATTTATCCCAAATGTTGGCAAGATTTAGGGATGTATTCATTTGGGAGCAATAATCTGCTGCTTTAGAGAATAGCAGGGTACATGATCTTTGGGAGGATGAGGCCCCAGATGTGGTGGCCTTCCTTGTATTGATCACAGTGCTAGAGGATGTTTTTAAGAAAGCTTGAAATTCTCTGTTGAGTGAGTATCTGCCTAAAAGGTTTTTAAGAAATTCAGTATGTGCTCAACCATGCTTGGCCTTCAAGCCCCCTTTGTCTGTGGACCATGCCTCTGTGTCCCCACTGACTTCTTCCAATAAAAATGTGGCTAGATTCTCAAGGAAAGGTGACACACTCCAGCACAATAGCTTTTTGTTATATGTGAAAGTCTGTATTGACATATATGCATAGCTCAGATGAATTTGCTTCATTGTTACCTGCTGAGTAAAAAGTCTATACCAAAGATCATTGTGGTTGACCCAGGCATTCTTAGTTCTCCCTACGAATTTTATTTGCCAAGAGCAATTACTACAGACTTCCTCATACTCTAGATTTGCAGGGCAACTGGTACATCCCAGTTTGGAGCAACTTCAAATAACAGCATGGATGAGTCAGTCTTGATTCTGTTTAGGTACTTGTTTCATGAAGTTGTTTAGCAGGAGTTAAAGGAAGCCAGAAAACCTGCTACTAGGAAATCTTATGTTTACAAATGGATGAGGTTATCTAAGTAGTGCCTAAATGGAAACAGTGGGTCCCTTGAGGAGGGTGTATGTCACATCATCGAACAACCTATTCAGTGAATTGCCTCTTCATCAAACTTTATTTGTTGAAACCTCTATATGTCTAATGATCACAAATTCCCAATGATGGCCCACTGTTTTTTTTTTTTTTTCCTGGGGAAAAAATTTGCTAAAATGATCATTTGGATAGAGATTTTGAAAAATAAAGTTTGATGTAGAGGCATTCACTGAGTAGGTCATTTGACGATGTGATATAGATCCCCCCTTGAGGTTAACATCCTTCTGGGCTTGAAATATCTGTGTGAGCTATTTTTGGATGGCTTATCGTATGCATCCATTAAGGTGCATTATCGTCCATGTCTGCCAATGGATTTCCCCCTCTTCTGTTTTGGCAAAGCAGTTCATGAAAGGGGTATTGCATAGGAAACCCCCTTGCAATCAAATTCTTCCTTCATGGGATTTCAGCTGTGTTCTGGAAAAATTGAGCATACCACTTTCGAACCATCCGCTCAGGTTGATCTGAATTTTTTAACATGAAAAACTGTTTTGTTTATTGCTCGACAACTGCAAGGTAAGTCTCTGAGATGCAAGCTCTCAAGGTGGTGCAGCCTTACCTGATTCTCCACAAGGATTGTTTTTTTGTTACACCCACCCGCCAACAAGGTGAATCCATGCAAGATAATGCACATTTCACCAGGCCATTTTCCTCTTCATTGGTGTATTGGAAAGGAGTGGACTCTAGAAATATTCTAGAGGCAGCAACTTGATCCTCTGTCCAAACTTTTACAAAGCATTACATGCTGGATGCCTTTTCAAAATTCAGAGCAGATCTGGATATTTATCCCAGGTCGGTTAAACTTTGGGAATCTACCTAAATGCCAGTAAGGTAATATGTTTGTTGGACGTAGTACAGTTGAGTAAGTCCTACTTACCTGTAACAGTAAATGTTCATAGAATACATTGTCTTACTAGCAGCACCCACCCGCCATCCCATTTTTTTGAATGCACATAGTTTGGTGTTGAGGTTGCCACCATATTATACTCCTCTGCCTTTACTGTTGCATGTGTGTGGTTTTTGGTTGGAACAGTAGTTATTTTCAAAGCTGGAGCTCCATCTTCTCTTTCTGATGGACCCCAGAAAACTGAAAGGGACCTGTCTGTGGGTCTGAAAGGCAATCCCTGTGCTGTCATGTAATTGATCCATCACACTGTGAACATTGGCAGACTGCCAGAGGGAAGGGTAACAGGGCAGTACTAACTGAATGCCAGTAAGGCAGTGTGCTCTATGAACATCTACTGTTACAGGCAAGTAGGACTTCTGCAACTGTACTTTCCACAATTCTGAAAATATCCTTTTCTGGATTTATCATTTATAAACTATTATCTGTAAGTCTAACTTTTCTTGATTACCATACCATGTCTATCCCTGAGTCTTGACAGTCTCTTAATTTATTTGCCAGTGACTCTAAATATAAAGCAAAGAGCAAAGGGAAAAGAGAACACACCTGCCTTGTTCTTCTTTTCAAACACAGCTTGTCATAGAGGAGCCTTCCTACCTTAATTATTTCTTTTAACCCTTCATATGTCCTACTTACACAAGTTTATTTTTTATCAGGAAATGCAAATGCTACCATTACCCTACTCCAAAAATCTCTTCTGACTCTGTTGCTTATCTTTACATCAAGACTCACCAACAATGGTGGCAGTTTCTTAAGTTCTTCTTCCCTCCTGATTATAATTGCTCTGTTAATTTATGCCTCCCCCACACAAAAAACACACTGATCCATATTTGTAAATTTAGGCAATACCTTTTCTATTCCCATAGCTAGTAGAGACATATACACTTAATATTTATGGTTTAACATTGAAATGGGTCCATTTGAAGCTGTGTCTGAAGGATCTTTGCCTTCTTTGGGCAATCTGTCTGGAAAAACCTTCTTCCAAGATGCTGGTACCTACTGTTAAAAACATTCAGATCTTCATCTCTCTCTCTATCTCTCTCTTCCAGCTTCTAAACTTCCACACAAATACTGTCTGATCAAAGGGACTTCCTTGTTGCTTGATTAGATATCACCATTTTTATCTCATCTCTTCCTGTCTTAGCTATTAATTGTTAAGCCTTATCTTTACCTAACCTTGGCATAATTAAGTTTTCCATACATATTTCTAAGAAAATGTTAATTTCCATAAATATTTGTGCTTGTGTCTTTTATTGTTTTACACAGTCCTCTGCTGTATGAAACTTTTCATAAAATGTCTGAAGTACCTCTAGTACATCAATAGGATCTGTAGTAATTTTTCTTTTCATTAGGCTGCCCAAGTTTGACAACATCCCTTTCTGATTCCTGTCAATTTGCTAAAAGTTTATATGCTCTGAAATTATCAAAATTAGTTGCTTAACAGCAACCTTTTCAAAATCATATTATTATCCAGATACTCCCTTGTTTTCCATTAGCACTCTGCAGTTATACTTATTGTTCTGTGATATTCCCCTTATTCTGAACTAATTTAATTTTTGCAAACCCTTTTGAACATTTCCTGTTATGTCCCATACATTTTTATGTTTTATTTCTGCCCTGTTAAACTCCATTTTTGTTCTTTCCCACTCAGTAGCTATCCCTTCTTTTTTAGCACTTTTTATTAAATTGTTACTTAAGACAGGCAGACATACATTAATAGAAAAGAAAGCAAACCATATTAACGTTTTTCATTTACATGTGTTATTCATTACGTATGTTTTCTTTCATCATAATTGTTGTTCAGTTCACCAATACATGAATTGCTTAATTCCTACCTTCCCTTAAACCTCACACTTCCTGTTGAATATTATTCTGCATGTGTTGCTCCTACAAATTCCATTTATTTCTACGTAATTTGGTTCTTCCCTTTCTCTGATGATTCCGCTTCCAGTTCTTTTATCTGTTTTACATTAATAAATAAATTGAATTCAGTTTGATTTCCATTTTCTAGTAATTGCTTTTTTAGCAGCCAATCAGATTAAACTTAGTAAGATCTTACTATGTCAAGACAATTCAGATCCTGTATCCCAGCTCAAAAGAATCATTTCTTAGTTGCAGCCACTTGCCCCCTCCCCCACTACCAGTATTTCTAACAAGAGTATTCTGTGGGGACACTAGCTATCCCTTCTGAAGCAATTTCTGTCTTCTATAACAACTGTCAAAGCATTTTTACTATCCATTCCTTAAATTATTCTCTCTTTAACAGATAAGTAGGTAAGCACCAATATCTCATTTTTACTCTATTATCCTGCATATTTATCTTAGTTTTTAATAAGTGCATGAACTAAAATAGTTGCATGTGTGTCAAAGTTTTCAGTTAAATGCACATGTTCCTGTAAAATGTAGTGTCTATCCAGTCTTAGCCCTTTTTTTACATTGAGGAATAATTTTTAAATTCTGCATTTATACTACTGAATTCTTATTTTCCATACCAAATCCATTCATCCACACACAATTCCATTTTTTCTCATTTTTACACATGAGGTTGAGGTGTCACTTTAATAGTGTGTCAGTCATTTAGAGCCAAAATAAATATTTTCATATATTCGTTTAGAAATCAAGCCTCTTTTGTTATGCCTTCCCTTCTGGTTCACTGATGCATCACTGTTGTAAATCAAATTCCATTCCCTACTCTTAAAGAATAATACCTGCTGAGAGCTGATTATTTCTCCCAAAATTCTTTTAAACTCCAGAATTGCAGTATTTGGTAGAATACGAATGCATGCCTGTAAGATCCTTCCCCCTTGCCATTAACCGTTTATTGTCAGAAATCATCTGTCATTGTTTGAGGCTCATAACAATCAATTCTACTACATCTCATTTTCTGAATCCCCATTGTTGTGCTGAATGTCCAGCATGAAATAATTTCTTCATCAGATTTGCAGTCTCATTTATATCTAAATGTGCCTCTTGCAGCATTTGTATTACATCCTACAATTCTTAGTATAATTCAGTACCCTTTGCTTTTTGTCTATTCCTGTAAGGCCATTTAATTTGTATGATGATATGGATGGAGTGCCCATTGTGATAGAATTACATTAGTCCCACCTGCTTCTTTTCAGTGTGTGCACTAATGTTTGGCATGGTGATCTGTAGCATAGTTGCTTCTTTTCATCTCCATTTGAATCTGTCTCATTATCAAGACTTTCGCTTCAATGAAAATGCTCAAAAAACTGATTTTTAAAATGTCCATCCTCCTCTCACTTGCTACAGACACACACAAAAATGTGTATTTTCAAAAAGTTAGGTTTACCCTTCCAAATAGGAGCAGTTGCTCAAATCGTTGGCTACACCCACAGGCATTAACAATTCTAAAGTTATGGTAACCCATATTAAAGCATATCCTCCAGTCCATGTTTCCACTTATACTGATTGCTTTCTGTTCTTTTTTTTAATACCTTTATTAAACTATTATTTATGACATACACACGTATGCACACATACATACATTAAAAGGAAAAAACATATAAACATTTTTTTCCATTTATGTGTGTTATATATTACTTGTGTATTTTCTTTCTTTATAACAGCTTTCACATTCAGTTAACATTACATGAATGAATCTTTTTGAATCTATCTTACTCCACCTCAAATTTAAAATACCCCTAACTGCACCTTATAAAAACAGTTTTGCATTATAATTTGCAATGTATAGTAGGCAAATTTTGTATGTTATTAAGAACAAAAATTGTTTTACTTAGTTACTTCTTCAATCTCCTTCTAAGCAGTAATGACACAAAGTGGGGTATGTGCTTTGCAGTTCACCCACCAGTTTAACGCAGTCAGCAAAATTCTAATCTTTCTCAGCCACCTTTTATTGAAAAGCCACATTTCACATATCTAATCCAATGTCTGATGGTATTGATGTTTCACAGTCACCCATTTATTCAATAAATTCATAATATGCTGGTCTTCTTAACAGTAATTTCCTGTTGATGCAAATCTTTAGTCCAAGCCAAAAGTACTCCAGAGTCGTCTGGTCAGTTCCTGTGTTTTTGCTTTTTTCTTTTTGCCTTTTTTTCCCCTTCTTTTTGTTGCTGAAGCATTTAACCTTTGTTTCACTGACAAAGTCTCTCTGTGGGCTTTGCTTTTGTTAGTAGAATGAAAAGCATAATCCCCTTCTGATTACTGACTCGCTCTTTATTGGCTAAATGTTATTTCTTCCTTAGTCTGTTCTGCATCAAAAAGTGTATCTGTTCCTGCAGGAAAAAAAATATGCTGAAGAGAGCTGGATACAATAGCTTGAATCTCACCCTTAGACATAACGTGCTTCCCTTCTGCCTGCTGTACAGTGAATAACCATTTTCCATTGCTTTTGAATGGTTTGTGATTTTCTAAATTTAGAATTATTTTACTGCTGGAATTCTGTAACCATTCTACTGGTTTTGTGAAGTGACTGGTGGTGATTAATCCATAGTCTGCATTTTTTTTCAGGATTTTAGATTTATAAAATGATCAACAAATGCTGCAATTGTTGATCCAAGTGTTCCTGAAAAAAAAACAGCAAACCAGTAAAATCCAAGACCAACACACTCATAGCTGAAACCACCAGAAAAACGTCCAAATACTTTTATTAAAAGACAAAAAATAGTGCTTTCGTCCAGTGACCATCATAAGACTTCATCAGACAGCTTTAAACCCCTCAGAACCCTTCTTTTTATACAAACCTTATAAAACCAATTAGTATGACAACCAATAGACACATTGATTACTTGATTGTTCCAATTATTCATTACATAGTCGTTGCCCCTGACAATATATATATATATATATATATATATATATATATATATATATATATATATATATATATATATATATCTGGTTCCACTTCATATCATCAAATTTCATTTAATCAAAGTTCAAAACATCGAGACCAAATCGTCGAAAACCCATATCATTGAATCTCAAATCATTGAAAACTAGAAAGCAAATAGAAATAACATTACACAGAGTTAGTACTGCATTTATGCAGGGGGGCAAGTCCCCCTGCACCCTCCACACCCCCCGTAAATAAATATACCAACTCCAAGGTTGCAGTACAGTGGGGGAAAAATGTAATTTCCTAACCCCACTGTAGTGCGACCTTGGAGTTGGTATATTTAATTATGGGGGGGTGTGGGGGTCATAGGGGGCATAAATGTAGTTAATAGTGTCTGGGATGTTATTTTTAGTTGCTTTTTAGTTTTCAATGATTTGAAATTCGATGATATGGGTTTAAGGCGATTTGGGTTTTCAACGATTTGATCTCGATGTTTTCAAATTCGATGAAATGAAATTCGATGATATGAAGTGGAACCATATATATATATATATATATGTGTGTGTGTGTGTATGTGTATAAAAAGAAGGGTTCTGAGGGTTTAAAGTTGTCTGATGAAGTCTGGTGATGGTCACCGAACGAAAGTGCTAATTTTTGTGTTTTAATAAAAGTATTTAGACATTTTTTTCTGGTGGTTTCAGCTATGAGTGTTTTGGTCTTGGATTTTACTGGTTTGCTGTGTTTTTTTTTAAGTTTTGAGTTGTTACTTACCATGGCTGAAGGAAACCCAGGCGTCACCTACGAGGATTTTAAACAATTAAGAGACTCAGTGCAATCTCTAACTCTTCTTGTGCAGCAGTTAATACCAAAAACGGGGATCGTACAAGCCAACTCGAACTTGGATACAAATTTTAATGAGACTCCATTACTACTTAGGGAGAGAGTTAGTGAACAGGATTGTTCAATGTTACCTGCCCTCTCTTCTCACAATGTGCAGCCCCATATAAATAATGATAAAAATGTCAAAGGAGGTGAAGTTTCACATTGTACACTCAAATCTTGGCTTAATAAGAATGTACCATACCGGCAAGATGACGTAGGGGGTGAAAGTATGGACATTAAATTTACTGAATTTAAAAACAAATTGATGGACTATAAGAAATTATAACAGGAAAATAATTATTTCACCGAGTGTCTTAAAAACCACCAGGTTCCTAAAGGGTTACGGACCTGGAAATGTCCTACCAAGGTAGTACAGCATTCATTGTTCCATCAAGAATTACTGGCTTTTTTTGACCTGCACGGATGTGAGCTCATGATGAAGTCTTAACAATCTTTCCGGGGAGGTACGTTCTTTGGATGAGGAAATACTTAAAGCAGGGCTCCATGAGACTGGTCGCCAACAGTATCAAGCAACCTTTAAACAAGTTGACAACATTATTTCCGTTATTGCCAGCCATAGGACCAGGAAACTGGAGTGTGACAGAAAAGCATACTTAGCAGGGAAGGCTTACCCTGCACCACCAGCTGCTCAGATCAACAGTGGTACCCCTCGGGGGGAACTTCTAGGAGCTGCAGGCACTACCTCTGAAGGTGAAGATGCCCCTTTAGAGGAGCCAGGCCCAATAAGGTCGGAGAGACTGAGAAACCGGAGGCCACAACATTGGAACCCTTACCCGCAGGGGCAAGTATGGAATCAGCAGAACCAGAGAAGCGGGCCTCAATTTCCAACTAGGAGATAATGGAGGTGACTTTTACAAAAAGAAAACCAGTGATTGTTTCAAATGTTAATAGTGATTTTAAAATTTACAATTATACCAACAACATCTTCACAGCATTACATGCTGATTTATTTAGTAAAGGTTATAATTTCATACCAAGCAAATACAGTGACTTGGGTAATTGATTGTTGATTTAAAAATGTATACAAGAAATTTAAACTTGAAATATTTGCATAGAAACGACAACAATGACTATAAAAATATGAACAAAGTTTGTAGAATTCCAAGCACTTTTAATCCTGAAATGCACCACTTGTTTAAAACGTATGAGGCAGCATATGAAATGGACTTTCGCTATTATGTAGGAAAACATAAGGAAGAACATAATTTGAGTGTTCCTGAGGCAGTCTTACTGAGGGAATTAAGGGGAAAACTGATTTAAGATGCATGCGTCCAGACAAAGGTGGGGGTATGGTGATTTTTTACAAAGATGATTATATTCAAAAAATGTTGGAAATGTTATATAGCACTTACAATGAAGTGTCTCTTAATGAAATGAATATTGCTTACTCTAGGATTGACTGGGAACTTCTAGACATGGTTACCCAGGACCAAATCAGCATTGATGATTGCAGCTTTATGGCAATCGAGACTGCAAAGATTCCAGTCATATTTGGAGTCCCGAAAATTCATAAGCAATTTGTAAACCCACCATTCCGACCTATAGTTGATTCTGGCTGGTCTAAGACCAGTTATATAGCTAGTTTTCTAGATAACAAACTGAAAGAAAAGGTCCAAAATATTCCCCACCTATGCTGAGATTCTTGGCAATTTTTAGAAAAATGTTGAGCCAAGTGCCCTGTGATAATAATGGAATTTTCATCACAGTAGACATTAAGGACCTTTTCAGTTGTATTCCCCACACCATAGGTCTAGACTGGTTTTCAGACTATCTGTTTGATGAATTTGGTATCGAGCAAGAACTTAATAATACCTACACCCAGCTAGTGGAGATTGTCCTTAAAAACAATTATCTTTATTTTGAAGGGGCACCATTTTAAGCAGATGGAAGGTATAGCCATGGGATCTGCGTGCGGACCTCTGTTTGCTATTATAGTGATGGCCCAATGAGAAAAACATTTTTTGTTTTGTTCCCCTTTTTTTGTACATATACGTTTGTACTTTCGTTAGTTGGACTATCTGTTTGTGGCATGGACAGGACTCAGGGGAGAAATAACAAGGTTTATGGAATTTCTAAATAAGAGCACTGATTTTTTAAAATTTACTTTTAATATGGAAGAAAACAAGATTTCCTATTTAGACATATTAATTACAAGAGCTAAGGATGGAAATATCAAGTCCTCTATAATTAGAAAGCCTACATATTCAAACTGTATATTACCTTTTTCAAGTAGTCATCCTAAGCATGTCAAACGCGGTATTGTCAAGGGCCAGCTAGTCAGAGCAGCCCGGATGATTTCCCTTTATGAGGATTTCCTCAAAGAATGTGATGTGATGGGCAGCATGTTCTTGGATAGGGGCTACCCAGTAGGGTTGGTACTAGCCATCAAGCAGGAAGTTACCAATAAGTGTAGGGCAGGTTTCTATAGACCTATTCTAGGAGGCCCGGACCAGGTAAATCATGACCAGGCATCCTCAATTCTTGGTATCGGAAGGGTGAGCAGTCTCGACTGTAACCATGGAGTGATTGGGGAACAAGGTGGTGAACTGCATGGAGTAGAGAGTTCCAATAGAGATTATACCAAAAAGTGTATTATGTCCCTTTGTATGTACATATTCAAAGGATAATTATATTATACAAGATATTATAAGTAAAAAGTGGGCCATCCTTATGCAAGACAAGACCATGTTTGACGCATTTCGTACACATCCTGATTTAGTGTTTAGAAAAGGAAGGGACAGTCTATTAGAGAAATCTAAAGTAATTGAAAGTAAAGGCCACATGTCATCATGTGGATTTTGCCAACAGTGCAAACATATTCTGAAAACTTCAGTTGTAAAAATTAGGGACAAACAGTAATTAAGGGGAGATGCAACTGTTATACACATGCTGTTGTTTATGCTGGTATCTGCTGTCAATGCTGTGTCTTTTATATAGGCAAAACACAGCGAAAGTTAGGTCAGCGTATATATGAACATCGATACAAGATGAAGCAAAAAGATTAAAAGAATGCCTTATACAGACACAACAAGGAATACCCAGATCATATTTTCAAATTTGTAGTGCTTCAACAAGATAAATGTGAAACTAGAGGGGGCCCTTGGAAACTACACATAGAAGATAGAGAAACCTGGTGGCAGGTATTTTTAAATGCATATTCCCCACCAGGACTGAATGACATGCTATCTACCACTAGTACAGTAAAACTAAAAGTATTTGACAGATACATTTTATCAAATTAAAACCTAGGACATATGTATAATTTTTATATATAGTTTTTACCTTTTACATCTATGAGACATACTTTTGATGTATGGTCTGAGTATATTAATTATATAGTTTAATAAAAACAAATTAATTAGGGTAACTTAGGTTTTTAGTATATGTTGTCAGGGGCAATGACTATTTAATGATTAATTGGAACAATCGAGTAATCAATGTGTCTATTGGTTGTCATACTAATTGGTTTTATAAGGTTTGTATAAAAAGAAGGGTTCTGAGGGTTTAAAGTTGTCTGATGAAGTCTGGTGATGGTCACCGGATGAAAGCGCTAATTTTTGTGTTTTAATAAAAGTATATGGACGTTTTTCTGGTGGTTTCAGCTATGAGTGTTTTGGTCTTGGATTTCCAAGTGTCAGTGACGCCAGAAAACAGATCCACAAGCCACAAGATGAGAATTTATTTTTTTATATCTTAGTGCTAGCTAGAATATTATTTCTTGCAGAATGTTAGTCACACCACCCTTTATCAGATGGTGAAGATACTGTGAGAACATCTGCTGTAAAGAAATACATCAACAAAAAAACTTCTTTGACAAGAAACCACAGTGGTTTCTGTCCTTATCTTTTAGAAGGGTACCATAAAAATGTAAACACTACTTCAGAGAAAGAAAAAGTCAACTTTACTTATTCCTGGAGCCTGTGTGGCTTAACAGTAGAAAGCCTAATGAACATGCCTTCATCAACAGGCTTATCAATAAAGAAGGCAGAAAATGTCTTAGTGACTTCATTATCTAAGGGACAAGTTACTCTGTGAAAAGAGGAACCATTCTTGGCTGCTAAGAGTCATAAGGTTAGACAATATAGTTATTGTTTTCTGTCTGGCACAGATGAGCCTCACAATTAGGTTTCTTATATGGCCCAACAGTAGGGGCAATTGTTTAAACTGTTTTTACCAGTTTTAGTGGTGAAACCATCAAGAGCTTAATGGACGGACATTTTGATAAAAACAAGGATTGTCACAGTCAAGCTGATGGTACATCAGGGTTGAAGGCCTACATACTCCCAGGTTGCTCATAACAGATAGTGTTACAGGCTAGCTTTCAGTAATAAACCAAAGTCCTGAGTATCTTTATCCAAAGATTGGTTACATTACAATTTTTACAGTGACTAGTGGCCTAGGAGGATTTAACTGGCTTTTCTCTTTATAACATGGATGTTGTTGCATCAAAGGAACACTGCACCTAAATTTCTGAGCATGAATAAAAAAAATGCTTTAGAGTGCCATACCCCCAGCTTGGTTATTCATGTACTGTTTGTGTCTGAAACATATATGCATTACATTTTCTCCTTTCAGGAGGAGTTTTACGAGTTTGATCTCGCAAGATAGCAAGACTTTTTTAATGGAGAGAGATAAAGTAGAGATGACCAAATGCTTAGAGCTTACAAAACCACTCCAAAGGTTCTGTCACCTCTACATCAAGTCCACCTGCCAAGTCCCTATCATATTGCAAGGTAAGTCTTACCGGATATTTATCTAACGCTACTGAGGAATTCCTTTCTGGATCAGTCACCACCTCTGTAGTGACACTGGCAGTGAATGAATGTTGACAGATGCTTCACCATCTCATGGTCTTCCTTTGGCTAATGATTCCAAGTGCTTGGAGGTGTAGGAAAAGTACCATTCAGCATCCCGCCCTGGACTGTGCATTGCAAATTATGATGTGTATACATTACTTAATAATATCCAAAATTCAGTATAGTGCCTCACCTAAGTCCTGCCAAAGCGTAGAAAGAGACCAAATGCAGAAAAAATCGTGGCAGAACACAGCTTGAAGTCCAAAATGAGTTTAATAAAAGCACATAAAACTCAGACACAGAAATCTCCAGGAAGAATGAGCGCTTTCGGGTAACACCCTTCATCAGATTAACAAACATTCTCATTCTAACAGAATTTAAACACACTAACTACCAATAAAAATTTGATAAAATCAGTAACAGACCTGCCTATTCCTAAGGGCGGGCTTCATTGGAACATTTTCATTTAAACCTGGCTCATAGATTTTTTCTGCTTTACTTAATAATGAAATATCTTCAGAAAAAAAAACAGTGGAGCCTTTCAGTAATCTGCCAGGCTGAAACTTAAGGTTACAGTGTAGATGATGGAAGATCCACACAGTCATTAGTTTTTGTCTGCTATAATTTATCACACAAGCTAGAACTGATTTCATGTGTTGCTTAAGAAATATGTGGCTCTTTGCCTCAAGCCTGTTTATTGAGGTCCAGCAGAAGCTTCCAAATGCTGACCACATCAGTTTTTAATCTGTCTGAGCTCATGAAAGTGGGACCAGAGACCACTTATGTCCACAGCTTGTGCAAAATGGAAAAAACATGGCCACATATTCATATTGGATATTAGAAAGGGTAGTAGCCCTGCAAAGCCTTCTCTGTGCATCATGCATTCTAGTTTAGATTCCAGGCACAGTCGCACACTCTTCATCAGCCTTGCCTGAGACTTCTCCACCCCCTCCTAAACCTTAACCTCTTCAGGGACTTGGAGGAGTTTCTTGACAACCTTCTGAGAGTCTGAAAAGTATCCCAGTCATACTAGATATGCTACAAACATTTCCTGTGCATGGAGGTATGTCATCCTGGGCAGATGGATAACTGATTTTCTCAGTCTGGAGCACATCTTGAAATTTATTGTATCACTCCTACCTCAGCATCCCCCTTTTCCAAAGTTTCATTCCACAGCTGTGTTGAGTAAGGAGTTCTGCCAGTTGCATTACAACAAGAGCCTTCTATTCAGGATTGTTCTTGCCCCCCCCCCCCCCCCAGGACAGTGAGGCATCTAATAACATGAGCATAGTATGCTTTCAGTACAGTTACTGCATTTTGTCTTGTAGGGAAACAACTGTCTCTCTGGACTCCTTGACAAGATACTGACCAATTTGTGATTGGCTGAAAAAAGAGTGAAACCCTGGGAATGGGAACAGTATTCTGAAACACAGAAGCAGATCACATTTTTTTCCAGGGGAGAAAGACCCCCTACAACCCCCCTGCTGTTTACTAACTCCAGGTCTCACTGTCATGAAGAAAGGGGAAATTCCTGGTACACTGACAAATCTCAGGAAAAGTCCTGTAATCGTGTAGTCACTCGTGAGGGACTTGGGCACCCAGGTTGATAGCAACCTGACGTTTGACCACCACATTGCCTCCATTGTATGGAAGGCTTTCTACATGGCCCACCTTATAAATAAGGGTATTTCATCCAGGAACAAAGAGGTCATAACATTCCTGTAATCCTCCCTTATCAGACCCATTATTGAGTGCAGTGCCCCCTTTGGCATGTACCTTGACAAGCACATGCAGCAGCTGGCGAGACCACAGAGGTTCTTGACCAGGAAAATCCAGGGTCTCAAACACCTTTCCTATACAGATAGGATAAAAGCCCTGTCCCTCTAGTCAGTCTCATAATGACTGTTCATAGGTGACTTGTGTCTGGCATACATGGCCATCTCAGACCCATCCTTGATGGAGTTGCTGCATATCCGTAAGTCAACCTCCACTCGCACAACCCGCATGAAAGGCCTTAACCTGGTCTGTGACATTAATAGAACTTGTTGGCGAGATAGATTTGTGTCCCAAAGACTCCCCCATCTGTGGAATAGACTCTCTCTCCATGTCAACAGAGTACCTCTCTAGCCATCTTTAAGACAAACCTGGATGACTGGATGGGAAACAGAAAATACACCCCTGGGATCCCACTTGTGTCCCTGCTGGACAGGGGAAACAGGTGCTGACTTTGAGGGAACATGGGCCAAATTCTTGGCTAGGCTTATAATGGCCAGCGGGCCAATAACCTAGTATCATCCTATGAACCTATAATCACACAGTAATGAGTGACCATACAAGTCTCAATCACTAGCATTTCGTGAACAAGCCTGGCTCCTGTTTTCTCTGTGACCTTAATATGAACTATGCTTTTCTTCACATACTGCTACATCTTTTCCACTGGGAGTTTCTTATATTTGACTCTCTCAATCTCTCTCGGCAAGACCTTACCTTTTAATTTGATGGCTTCACCTTTTATCTTCAGACAGTGTCTCTCACTAGCGGCAGCCTGTCTTTATGATATCAAAATCATCCTTATTCTGGATACTTGCTTCTTGCAGCCATCCACATATCTAACTGCATCACATCAGTCATTTTCCAAAGGAAGACTTCTGTCTTCCCAATCATTGACATGCTCAGGTCTTCTGTAGGACTTCAGGATCCCTTGGGTTTTTCTGACTTTTCTGCCTATCAAAATCCCATTATTTCTACGAGCCTAGCAACAGTGTCCTCTTTGACAATGAGGGTACTTTGGAGTCTGATGTTATCAGTGATTCCCGGAGTTTCTTATGCTTACCTTTGTGTGAGATCCTTTCAGATGTCTGTTAGCCTCTCATTGCACTCAATGACAAAACATTCTAGCCTAGGTCATCCAGAGTCTATATCCACAAGGAATAGTATCGATGGGGATTTAGCTTCTCTAGACTGCTATACCTTTTCATTCACTCTAACCAACGCAATGCCAGACCATAGATGCCTCAGTCCTTCGGCAGGAAACTCATCTGGATGCCCTTGTTGTTTGGAAGATGCAGACCATATTGTAGATTGTAGTACAGATTGCACATTATTGTCTTTCATCCTAAAGTGGATTACATTGCCTTATGGACTTTACAAAATCATCTGCTGAACCAGGTTGTTCTAATCCTGATGGAATACTGCTGCAATGATTGGCAAACAAAGGATCACAAAGTCACTAAGCCCCACTTCCTTACTGAGAGTCGTCATACTTGGTAGTGGGAAGTTCAAGGAAAAGTGTTACTTATGAATAGATAATACAAGACACTATCAGCACTTTGGCAGATTCTTTGAGCATCAAAACAGTAATGTCATATGGATTAAGTTTTTACCATCATGTCATAAAACAACTCTTTAGCCTCTAGAGTTGGCCAGATCTTGACCAGTTTCAGCCAGTAACATCACATAGCTGTTATTGTAGAGTCTCTGTTGTGTGATCTTGGGACATATTGATCAGACATCAGCTCCATGTTGTGGAATTGAAGGATTGCCTATGTCTTTCATAGTCTTCCTCCTGTCCATAGAATTATTTTAAAGGCTGGCTAGATGAAGATAATGTTGGTATGCCTTCTTTGGAACAAGCAGATTGAATCTCTCCTCCTGTAAGAATTGTTTGAGACACCCATTTAGCCACTTCCCAGGATTAATGGGAAGTTGTTTGAGCCTAACTTGAGTTTTCTGCTGATCCTCATGTGCCACAGCTCCATGCTTGCCTCCCAAGCTAGTAGCAGTTTCAGTCTTTGGGATTTTGGATGACATTATGGACAGCTAGGAAAGACTCCATTAGATCTACATATTGACACACAACATAGTTTCTATCTAGGCTGCTGCAAAGTGATTTAAGGCTTTCATCTTCCTGGTTCCTGTTGTTCTATAGATAAGTCCAAAAAACTTTTATCATTGCTCATTTCACATTCCATAGACTGTTTGTCAGTAAAACTCTAACCTAGTTGCCCATTGCAAAACCTTTCTCAGAAGTATGCTGTTTTTGAAATCTCCACTTAAACTTCTGCCTCCCCTCCAGATCTCATTTATGTGCTTGAATGTTTAGCTGTTTCCACAATTGAACCAATGCCTTCCTGTAGCTAAAATATTTGTCTTGGAATTTTCATTCTTCTCTTCACTATTTTGACCCAAAAACTTCTGAGCGTTGGGTATTATGGTGTCAAGAGCATGTCTGCTGAATTTCATCTGAATCAGTTAAGCCAGTAACTAGTTTATTTCCCCAGAAGAGGCTAATCTGGGAGAAATTATTTTGCCTAAAGTGGATTTTTAGAAGAATACCTTTGAAGTATTAGTATGACTCTTCTAACCGGACAGCAAGTCAAAACACTTTTTTTTTCTTTTCTGAAAAGTAGGGCTGGTAACTGTATCGGTTAACAAAATATATTGGCTTGTTATCAAATAACATTAAGTTCTGTTGTACCCAGGCAGATAAGCCTTTTTACAGGGCCTGTTGGATCTCATTCTTCTGTGCTTACTTTGATTGCCTGCTTCATAAGATTTTTCATTCCATGATGCATTTGAATCTGCAACTTGGACTAGTACCCGCCCAAAACACTGTAAGGCAGGTTTGGTTAAGGAATTCCTCAGTGGTCTTCTGTCATAACTCTTTGCCTCCTCATGTTCATGTCAGCACTGATGCCTAGGCATACATTGGTGAAGACTGCTTCAAATGTCCTGTACATGTAAGATAGTTTTGTTACTGTATAATCAGTTTAATCTTCATGGACTGCAGTCAGTAGGGCCTGAAACCACTTTACACTTCCTGGGATGGTTAATCATCTTTATACTAGTGGGCTGTTCCTACTCCTTCCTGATGAGCTTTGATCAAATGTTAAGTGGTATGACCCGTTCATTCTTTTATATGCATAATTCCACTGATATTGATAAGAAAGTTGCTGGCAAGAACATTGAAAAACTCTAACGATAGAAAAAAGCTCTGAATGCATCAAGTCTGTCTAGAGTTGAAAAGATTGCATAGGTGTGAAGACCCTTATTCCAGTCCATGAAGGTCTAGAATTACTTTATGCTTATACTTAAGGAAACTTTAAGTTTATATTTTCAGTTTGATTAGCATTTGGTGATTTCCATACTGATACCTTCCCTATTGGTGAATTAAGGTATCCTGTTATACAAGTGCTACTTACACACAAGTGGCAGAAGAGGAACCGTGGGCCTAGTAAGTAAACTTTCCAGGTACGCATTTTTCATGTTGGTTATCAATCATGTTGCTTGGTGCATGCTTATTTCTGATAAAATTATCAGTTTGAATAGAAGACAAACGTTTGGGTAGAAAGGCGTACACACAAGATTTGTAAGATGAGGAAAGTCTAAGCAGCAAAGTTTTAATCATTTATTCATTACAAGTACATGACGATGTCCTACAGCTTGCATAAAACATCAGTCAGGTGTCCTTTGTGCATCAGAGATTAGTAGGATATGAAGTCTGAAACATTAGTTTTGCTTTGTGCACCGTTTTCTCTTTGGAACTGTTTTGTAGTGGTGCAAAACTGGTAATCAGCAACATATATACATTTTTGACCCAGCCTTGTTTCCTTCAGTTTTTGTTTGCGTAATATGCAGTTTGACCATGTTACTCATGGGAATGGGGTTGAGTCAGCCCTGACCATGAGGCATTGTGCCTGTTTTTTTTTTTTTTTTGTCTGGTTAAGAACTGAAAAAAGTAAGAAATAGTGGTTTCAATCTGGAAGCATGTTTGATTAAGTCTTCCATGTTATTTTCACTCGGGTAAAATCTGCAAAGAGTCAAACTTATAGGTTCATAGGTTCATACTAGGTTATCTGCCCTAGGGCATTTATAAGCCTAGCCAGAATGTGTTTGGCTTTCGCCACCCATTTTAAATTAATTTTGCTATGCCCTTTTTCGAGGTTAGTATACTGTGCCTCTGTCTAACAGTGACACAGAAGTGATACCCGGGGTAAACCTACGATCTCCCATCCACTCATCAAGATTCCTCTTGAAGAGAGTCAATGAAAGAATTTATGGTAGAAGTTTTAAAAGGATAATTTTAACAGTGTTACGTTTTTAAGATGGGGGATGTAATTACATTATTAACATTGCTTAATTGTTTAATTGGAAAGAACAGAGCATATTTAAACTACAGGAAATGCATTAATTAACTGTTTGAAAAAGTTTGGTATACACCAGACAAAAGCGCTTACATTTCGTTTGTTGTGGAAAGTATTTCTGTGATTTTATTCATAAATAAACTGCCTGAAGGACTAAATTATCTTGGTGGTTTTGATCCTGTTCCAGCCCCATTGTGCTTTATGGTTTTTCACTGAGGGACTCTGCCTAACCTGGGCTGGGATTTTATTCCAGAGTGAAGGGAGCCTCTGGGTTATGAGTCTGTCCCTCCAGCATGTCCTATTTATTTCAGTGCTGAGGTTCAAGTCTCTCGGCCAGAGCTCGATGGGATTTGGATTTTCTGAGGTGCAGCATGTCCATTAATTCCGGGTTGGACATGGCTTTATACGTCAGGCACAGATCGCCTCTGAGCAGGCGGTACTTGTCCTTTATTAGACATGAATATGGAGGGAAAAGCAGGGTTGCATGTTTCTTTTTTTTTTTTGACCTGTGATTCCAGTCGTAAATACGGCAGAAGTCAGTTTTAGAATTATAAATCTTGCAGACTACAAAGCCATAAGGCACTATGAGATTGCAGAAGCCACTGTCTAAAGTCTGGCAGGGAATATTCAGTTGGACTGATGAGTTGCATTGGTCATTCACCTGCCACTGTTTTCATATTTTTTTTTCCTGAAGTATCAAAATCTTTACTCTGCTACTGCTGCTTTAAAAAGGTTTTCTAAGGCACCGATTGCAGTAGGGCTGCTCCCAACCCCCCCCCCTCCCCCCAAGTTTTAAGCTTTTATTATGTGCTGAATTCTGCCCTGCTGTTTGTTGCATATGGAAAAGATTTTACAAATTTATTTCTTGACCATTACCTATCTAGTTTGACATTGTTATAATAATATATTGTCCTCCTTCACACCTGCCATAATATTCCATGAGAGTTTACAGGTACTTGAAATGCAAAGATAAACCCGAGAGAAAGAGTGTGTGTGTCTGTGTGTGTGTGTGTGTGTGTGTATGTGCAACACAAGATGTTTTTCCATATCATTGTTGCAGTATTCTTGACATCTGGAATCCCTGCCCAATGTCCGGCCAGTATACCAAAGTCTTAGGTTGCTTTAAGGTATATCGTATGTCACACACATACTCCTCACATAACGTAGGGCATAAAGGTGACGTCTGGACATACCATTCTCAGAACTTCTCTGCCGCCAGTCCAAACGCTATCTCTTGACTGACAGTCTGAACACCTACGTTCTGTTGCTGGTTTCTGAGCCATTGCAGATAAGTGCCCCATTGAAGTTTCTTTTTTTCTTATCTTGGGGTTGCTTCTGGGGTTTCATGCCATTAAAAAGGGTAAATGCCAGTGTGGGAGACAGAGTCCCCATAAAGAATGCCATGAACAGTGTTTGTTTCGCCTTGGCAAGTCACATGACCATATGTCCTGTTCCATCTGTCAGGTTTTTTTACCAAAAACTTTGCATACTAGGCTTTCATCCGTAGTATCATATCTGGGGAATCGGCAACTTAAGATCTCACTAAAGATACTATGGTGCAGGCTTCCTGCTCAGAGAGTCAGCCTTCAGGGAAGTAGTAGGTTAAAAAGCTTAGGTCGGAATCTTCTGCTGTCTAGCCTCTGCCAGACATCTCTCCCGAGGTAAGTGAATGCCCGGAGGTTAGCCCAGCTTTGTTGTTGGATTCCTGTGCCGTGACCAGGTTGGATGCCAGCAGGCATCTGGCTTTAAGCACATCCAGTGAGACTGTGCAGACTTCCGTTTCGGACGTTCAGAGGGAACCCTGGTTGATTATATCTGAGAGGCCTAGGTGTGTTCCTCAGATTTTAGTCAGGGAAGAAGACTAAAATGATCATCGAATGCCATCCTGGATCAGAGACTTCCAAGTTTTACAAGGCAGACGTCCCATTAAAGATAAAACAAAAAGCTAAACATGTTTCTCCTGCCTGTAGGGATCCATAGAGTGAGTCGCAGGTCTTCACTCAGTGTTTGTTTAATGCTTTGATGGCAATGAAACCTCCTCAGGGGGCTTCTGTTCAGTTCTCCCTTGGTCCTCTACTCCACTTAAAAGACCCAGGGAACAGGATTCCTCTGAAGAGGAGCTGGATTCTGATGAGGAATCCCTTGCTTACTCTTCCCAAGTTCTTTCTCCTTTGAACTGTGAGTCAGAGGAAGAGGAATCCACCAGTCCTGATACTGCCTTTGAGGAAATTACTTTTGGAGAGACAATCTCTAGGTGGTGGTGTTTTTTAAATGGAATTCTGTTCAGGTCTCTGAGATCCATAAGAGGTGCTATGAGTTGCTGCATATGGAATCTCCTAAACCTTCTGCTATTCCTCCTGTTTTGGCTGGTTTGTTGGATGCATTTTCCAGTGCCTCTAAAGTTCCTGATTCTCAGCCCCTGCTTTCAAGGAATCTTGTTAGGTTTTATAGGGTGCCTGAGGACTGTAACGTTTTGAACAAGTGTCCTGCTGCTGACTCCTCAGTGGTATCTGTACCCTCTGACAAGCTTTCTCAGTTGCTTCCTTCACCCAAGTTACTGCCATCTAATAAAGATAGCAGGACCATGGAAAGGCTAGGTAAAATGTTTACACCTCTGCTACCTTGGCTTTTAGGCCTATTAATTATCATACCCATATGTCCAGGTATGTGTTGGCTCCTCTATTTCAGGCTTGTCAAGTTACTTTTGATCTTCCAGACACTGAGGGTAAAACTTCTGCTCTTTCCCTCTTATGGACTTCCTCACAGGCGGTTTGTCATTCTATCAAGTGTAGTTATGATGCAGCAGATGCTTCTTCTAGAGATGCTGCTTTTGGATCAGTGATAAGGAGGTATTCTTGGCTTCAGCTTTAATCACTGCCTGATGATGTCAAGGCTAAGTTGATGGATGCCCCTCTTGGTAATAAACATTTGTTGTGGAAGCTGCTAATGGTTTGTTTAAATCCCTCCCAAGATAAAGGGAAGGTTTTACAGGAACTTAAGCATGTTTGTCTCTCCTGTTCCTAAATTTCAGAGAAACTACCCCAATAATCCAGCCTTTGTTTGCATGTAATCTCACCCTCCTGCTAAGGGCAAAAAAAGTGGCAAGTGGGCTCTTCCTGCTAAGGCTTCTAAGACTTCAAGGACTCAGAAGTCTTCCTTTCCAGATAAGCCAGGTGCTGTCTGACTGTTTCTCCCAGCCATGTTCCTCTTTCTCTTAGCTTCTCTCTCTCTTCTTGTTTGGCTTCAGATTACTCAGGATTCTTGGGTTCTCCCTATTATTCATTAGGGGTATTTCTTGGTGTGAAAATCCCTTCCCCCTTTTATGGGCATTCATCAGCCCCCTCAGGAACAACTCCCCTTTTTCCCAGAGGTGCTTCAAGACCTTTTGACTATTCAAGAGGTGCCTGTGTCCCAAAGGGGGAGGGGGGTTTAGTCCAGGATGTTTCTAGTACCCAGAAAAGAAGGTACCTGGAGACCTATTCTAGATCTTTCTCATCTAAACACTTTTCTGAAGATGCCCACTTTTCAGATGTCCCTTCATACAATTTTCCCTCTTTTTTTGCTTCCTCGGGTTTATATGGTGTCTCTGGATCTCAAGGATGCTTATCTCCATATTCTGATCCGTCCCCTTTTCAGGAAGTATTTGCATTTCTCTGTTGCTTCCTGGCATTTTCAGTTCTCTGCTTTGCCCTTTGGCTTTCTACTGCCCTACGGTTGTTCACTAAATGCATCACTCCTGTGATTGCTTTTTGCAGGCTTCAGGAGATCCAGGTATTTCCTTACTTGGACCACCTGCTGATTCAGGCATCCTCTCCAGAGATCTTGTTACAAAATCTTCATTCTAACAGTTCCCTTCTTCAGAGCCTGAAGTTCACAATAAATTTCAAAAAGTCTTCTCTGACTCCTTCTCAAGATCATGTTTTTCTGGGTTGCAGAATTCATGTGGTGCCTATGTTGGCATCCCTGCCTTGTTCCACCCCCTTCACTCTCATATCCTTCTTTCAAACTGTTCTTCCTCTGGCCTCCATTACAGCAAGGGAGTTTCTGAGAGTGCTGGGTTTCATGGCATCCACCATCCTTGTGCTCCTTTTGACCAAACTCCACATGAGAAAGTTTGTGGTTCCTGAAGTCAGTTTGGCTTCAACATGCACATCATCTACAATTTGTAGTTCCTCTTCTGCCTTGTCTCAAGAAGGAACTTCACAGGTGGATCCAGCAGTTGTCTCTAAATCCAGGGCTTCCTTTTCGTCCCCCTCTTCCCTCTCGGGAACAGTTCACAGATGCTTCAGATGTGGGATGGGAAGCAGTTTTTGGCTCCCTAAAGGTGCAGGGGGTGTGGTCACCTCTTCAACAGAAGGAGCACATCAATGTCAAACAGTTGAGAGCCCTTCTGCTTGTTCTTCAGGCTTTTAATCCTGTTTTCTCCCCAGGAACTCTCAAGGTATTTCCAGACAATACCACTATGATGTTATATATAAACAAACAAGGGGGACAAAATCTTGCCTTCTTTGCCAGTTGGCACTCCTGGTATGGGATCTTGCTGTCCAGTATCAATTGACTGTTCAGGCAGTTTACATTCCCTCAAGTCAGAATGTGGCAGACACTCTGAGCAGGTCTTTAACTCACTTCCACAAGTGGATGCTTCACAGGAATGTGTTTCTGGACATTGCCCACAAGTGGGATACTCCTTAAGTAGATCTATTTGCATCCCCTCAGCACAGATAGCTTCCTGTATTTTGTGCCAGAGTCCTTGGGCCTCTGGTGTGGAAGGTGGATGTCCTCTCTTTTTCTTGGAAGGGGGTGTTTCTTTAGGCTGTTCCTCCCCTTCCCCTCATTCCAAAAGTCCTGTTCAAAATTCAACAGGACACTCCCAAAATCCTGTTGTGTTGGTGACTCCCTTCTGGCCAAGACAGCATTGGTTCCCTCTTATTCTGCATTTAGCCAAGGGCAGTCATCACACGTTACCTGACAGGGGGAACCTACTCACACAAGACAAGGGATCTCACATCCATCGCCACCTGTCCACTCTTCAGCTGACACTGTGGGTGATAAGGTATCTATGTGGAATCAAAATCCTTTTTCTGAGAATGTGCTTAGGGTCCTGCAGGAGGTCAGAAAACCTAATTCTAGGAAATCCTACTTATCCAGATGGAAGAGGTTTCCTGTTTGACGTCTCCCTTGTAAAGTGGATGTTCTTTTGGCTCTCACTTATCTGTGTGAATTACTTGGTGCTGTGTTGGCTTATTCTTCTGTTAAGGCCCACTTATCGGCTGTCTCTGCTTGTCTGCCTTTATCTCCTCCTTTAGCTTCAAGATTTGAGGCTAAACAATTCTTTAAAGACATCCTTCATATTAGGCCTCCCAGGAAGCCTGTTCCTCCTCCCTGGGATCTTAATTTTGTTTTGGAGAAATTGTCTCAGGCTCTTTTTGCTTATTCAGCTTCCGTACAAAATGGCTGTTGGAAAGTGTTCTTTTATTGGCCCTTCTGCCAGATGGGTGTCTGAGCCCTTATGGCTTGTCCTCTTTTGGTGTTTCATAAGGATAGGGTGTCCTTGCATACTAATCCTTCTTTTAGGCCCAAGGTGGTTAATGTGTTGGCAATTAGTCTGTTCCTTTGCCTACTTTTCCCCCCTCTCCACAATCTCCCAGTGAGCTGCATACTTTGAATGTGCACAGACAGCTCAGATTGTATTTGGATAAGACCAAGTCTATTAGAAAATCCGATCAGTTGTTTGTTTCTTTTCATCCTAGGTCCCTAAGATTAGCTGTATCCAAGCAAACTCTTTTCTTCTTGAATCTCTAAAGCTATTTCTTTTTATTATTCTTGTCATGGTAAGAGCCTTCGCTGTGGGTTCTTCTGGTGCATTTTTCAACGGATTGGATACTAACTCTATTGTTGAAGTGGCTACTTGGACTTCCGTGCATACTTTTACCAAACACTGCAAGTTGAATGGAATCTCCAGAGCTTGAGCTGGTTTTGCTAGGGCCATCCTTCATGGCTTCCTAGAGGGCTTTGCTGGTCCTTTCTCCTCCCAAGTTTCTTCTTGAGCTTTGGCACTCTCCCTGTAGTAAAGAATACTGGAACAGTGACATGAAAGGACATAGTAAAGTTGTGTAAAATCTTACCTTAACAGTAGATGTCCTTCCCCTCTCTTTCAATTCTGAGTATGGTATGTCCAGATTGTCACCTTTATGTCCTACACTTCATGAGGAGCATACATGTGATGTAAGGTGCACCTTAAAGCAACCTAAGGCTTTGGTATACTCGGGTGTCGGGCTGCTCTAAGCAGGGAATCCCAGCTGTAAAGAATAGTGCAGCAGTGAAGCAAAGAACATCTACTGTTATGGTAAGATTTTACACAGCTGTGCTGTCTGTCCTTCCCTTAATCCTTGTTTATTTGTGAATGTGTTAATTAGAGTAGAGCATGAGGATAATGGGACATTTTTCAGGCTTAGTCCAGGTTTGTATTTATTCACAAAGTAGAAAAAAAATGATGTATACAATTCAGCAATGGACGGATACAGGAGTATATATTGATACTATTCAATAAAGGAGTACATACATACATACATACATACAGAGAATAGTGTGCAAAAATGTGTTGGTGTAAAGTTTCTTCTATGTAGACAAACACAATAGGAGTCTGGCTTTTCAGGAGTGTACTTGTGTGAATTACAGGGTGAGTAATGCACATGTACAAATGGAGCTCATAGCAGACATTATTTGAAGTGAATAGAGGTATTGTGCTTAAGTAACACTTCCTTTATTGAATCATTTAATTTGCATTTTGTTTGAGTAAAGAGGTTTGCTTTGAGTTGTTTGCTCCCCATTGTTCCCTAGGAAGTTGATGACCACTTCCTTCTTAGTCCATTTCACAGTTAAATTGTCTGCGCTTTCTGTTCTGTGGCATTTGTCTATATTTGGGGGCAGGGGCCTCTACTGTTTTTGTCCAGGCATTACTAGCTCCTGATTTGCTTTTTGGACAGTGTGGATGCCTGCTAGAGCTCACTTCTGATTGAAAATTTTCAGCATTGTTACTCCATTTTGCATAGAAGTATCACTGGTATTCTTATCCTCTGTTATTGCCACTGTTTGTAGTTGTTAAACAGCTTGCAGTCCTCCTCAGTTTTGCTGATTTCCTCCATCATTCAACATAACACAAGGACTATTCTGTTTTCATTTGCCGTGTTGTTGCTCTTTCTACATGAGACTCAGATGTTCTTCATCTCACATTGCTGCAGTCCTTACATATGGGTAGTCCGCTGTCCTCGGTCGGCCCGAATACCAAAGTATAAGGCTGACGTCGGTCATGGGCACTCAGATCTGACATCAGAGCGTTAGGGTATAAAAGCGCATGACCGACGTCATATCCTCAGTCTTTTTTGCCGCATGGTCCGATGCAGAAGCAGCGTTGCGAGTGCCGTTCGGCGTTCTGAAATTTTCGTATTCTGAGTTTCAGACCGAAACCAAGTTGGGCTAAGTACCCCGTTGGGGAATATTTTTGTTTTTTCTTGCCTCAATTAATTCCGGATGTCAGAAAAAGTGAATAATTGTATTTCTTGTGGGAAACAGATACCGCATAGGGATTATCATTCTCTTTGCATTCCTTGTTTGGGACCTGAGCACGACGTAGTAGGGTGTCGGTTTTGTGCTAGGTTTAATAAGCGCACCATAAAACGAAGGTTAGATTGCGCTAGGTTAGTCTTTGGTAAGCGGTGTAATTATAATATGCCGTCGGATCCTCTGACGCCCGCTTCCACGAAGAAGCGCAAAGACAAATCTTTAAAACCTAGACAGGATGTTTTGTCCCTTTCGGACGCCGGTCCTGTAGAAGCTACAGTGGAACAGGTGGATCCAGCTGCAGTCTCTGAAGTTTCTGTTGAGTCTCGGGGGGAAACTTTGATTTTGCAGGATGTGGCCTCACAGGAGTCAGGTCAAGCTGAAGGGGCCTCTCAGGTTACTGTTCTCCCTTCTATGCCTAAGGTGGTTAGGCCTCCTGCTACTACTTCTAGGGCTTCTTCTAAGGGCAGGTCTGTTTTGCCTTCCTCTGGTGTCTCTCCAGGTACTTCAGGGTCTGTGCCTAAAAAGTACATGCTTAAAATGGCAGAAGATTTGATTACTTTAATTAGAGGTTCTATGCCCCCTCCTGATAAGAGGCCCAGGGTGGAGCCTGAGTTGGAAAATTTGGATCAGGCCTCAGATGACTCAGAGTCTTCTGCTGAAGATATTCAAGATTTTCTCCCTTATTCGGACTCTGATGCAGAGGATTCCACTCCTTCTGCTTCTCCTCCAGAGGATTTTTCATTTTCAGAAACTCTGCATTCCATGAGGGAGCATTTTAAGTGGGAAGGACAGGATTTCTCTGATTCACGGAAGAGGCTTAGGGAATTCTTGTTTTTACCACAGCATAGGCCCTTGGCTATACCTCCTGTTTTGGATGTTGTTCAAGATGTTTTCTCTGAGGCTTCCCGTAATCCAGATTCTTTGCCTCCTGCGCCAGTCAAACCGGATAGGTATTACAGGGTGCCTGAGGCTCATAAATATCTGTATAAGAGTCCTAGGGCGGACCCAGAAACTATTAGTCAGAGGCCTAAGGGTGTTAGAGCCTCTGTTGTTAATAATCCGGTTCCTCTAGATAAGGAAGCTAGGGCTTTGGATAGATGGGGTAAGAAGGTGTATACCTCTTCTACTTTAGCAATGAGGGCTTTGAATTGCCAGTTTCATATGTTGAAGTATCAGAATTTCCTCCTTTCTCAGCTAAAATCTAAAGTGGATGCTTTGGCAGAGGGCATAGAGTGTAAAGAATTGCAGGATTTAGTACATGTCTCTGAACAGGTGGGTAAGCATTCTTTGCAGTGTGGTTTTGATGCTGTACAGGCCTCTTCTAGGGTGGCTGCCACTGGTTCAGTTCTTCGTAGGCACGCCTGGCTTAAGGATCAGAATTTGTCCGAGCATGTTAAGACTAGAATTCTGGATGCCCCTTTACAGTCTGAAGTTTTGTTTGGTCCCCCTGTGGAGTCGGTTTTGAAGAAAATGGAAGACAAGGATAAGTCTATGCAGACTGTTAAAGATTTTTTGCAGGTGCAACCTCCAAAGTTTAGTAGAAATTGGCCTACTAGGGGGTGGACATACCCTTCTTCTGATTCTCAGTCTAGGGGTAGATCTAGACGTGGCAGGGGCAGAGCTCACAGTACTTTTAGGCCTAGAACTTGGAGTTTGCCTGCACAATCTGCAGGTGAGGGCAGGGGCCAGTCCTTTCGTAAACAGGCCCAATGACCTGCATTTTCGGCTGCCAGATTCTTCTTCCCTGGCAGCTCCTTTGGGAGGAAAGTTAGCACTTTTCAAGCAAAACTGGCTTTTAGTCTCCCAGGACAAATGGGTATTAGACATTATAAACCGAGGCTACAAGTTCTATTTCCATACACTGCCTCCTTTCAAAGGCATGCCAGACGTTCCTCCTCGGCAAAGGATAGAGGCTCACAAGCAGATTTCTTTACTTCTTCAAATAGGAGCTATACAGCCAGTTCCTCTGTCAGAAGTGGGCCTAGGATTTTATTCTCGCCTGTTTCTAGTACCAAAGAAAGGGAACACGTGGAGACCAATTTTGGATTTATCTATCCTCAACACTTATCTGGACATTCCAAAGTTCAAAATGCTGACGTTACAACAGCTTTTACCTCTGTTGGGAAAAGATCACTGGATGGTAACTCTGGATCTCAAAGAGGCTTATCTTCATGTTCCTATCAGGCCCAGTTGCAGGAGGTACCTGCGGTTCGGGCTGGAAATTTACATTATCAGTTCTCTGCATTGCCCTTTGGCTTATCTACTACGCCCAGAGTGTTCACAAAGGTTCTGGCTCCAGTGATAGCCTTTTTCAGGTTAAGAGGAATACAGATTTATCCTTATTTGGACGATTGCCTGATTATTGCACAAGACAAGGACGAACTTCTTCATCATCTACAGTATGTGATGGTAGTGTTAAGATGCCTAGGGTATTCTGTGAACGAAACAAAGTCCAGTCTTGTACCCTCTCAGGACATGTGCTTTCTGGGTGTGAGACTGAATACAGCGTCCCAGATGGCTTTTTTGACCCCGGACAAACAAAGAAGCCTTTCTCTTTATTTCCATCAAATGTCTCTACAGTCCAGGCTGACTGCAAGGACAGTCCTTCAAGCCGTGGGGTTCATGGCATCTTGTATTCTGGTGCTTCCCAATGCCAAACTGCATATGAGGAAGCTTCAATGGTATCTCAAAAATGTATGGACACAACACTGCCAAGATCTAGACACTGTCATTCAGATAATACCTTGCATTCAGAAGGAATTTTTGTGGTGGGCTCAGGAATGTCACCTAAACAAGGGACTCTCTGTGACCCGACCAGAGGCGAGTCAGATTCTAACGACAGATGCCTCGGACAAGGCCTGGGCAGCACACCTCAATGGAAAATGGGTGCAAGACACGTGGCCTGTCAGACTTCAACATTTGCATATCAACTTGAAGGAGATGTTAGCAGTTCAGTTTGCATTGATGGCTTTCAAGGATTTACTTCAACCAGGGCAGGTGTTGATTCAAACAGACAACACTACTGTCATGTGGTACATCAACAAGCAAGGGGGAACCCATTTGTACCCTCTTTGCAGGCAAGCGATGATTTTGTGGGAGACTGCTCTCAGTTTACACCTCAATCTTCAGGCAAGGTTTCTACCAGGAGCACAGAACTCCTTAGCAGATGTGTTGAGCAGACAAATAGTGGATCCTCACGAGTGGAAACTGGATCCTCATGTATTTCAAAGGTTGACAGTGTTATGGGGGACTCCAGACATAGATCTGTTCGCTTCTCCACTAAATTACCAGTTGCCAAAGTTTTGCACAAAAATGTTTCATCCCACAGCTTGGAAGGTGGATGCTCTATCATTCAGTTGGAGCAATCTTCATGTCTATGCCTTTCCACCTCTGCCTCTCATTCCCAAGGTACTCTTGAAGGCCAGAAAAGACAAGCCATCCATGATTCTGATAGCTCCGGATTGGCCTCGACAGCACTGGTACCCACTACTGAGGAATTTAGTACGGGAGCCTCCATGGCCTCTGCCTTTGATTCCGCATCTTTGTCTCAGGAGGGCAATCACTTCCTCAATGTCAAGATTCAGTCTCTGCATCTCACAGCCTGGCATATTCTGTTTTAGACCCTGGAGGGTCTCAGCTTCCACCACAAGTTTTGAATGTTATTTTGGAGGCCAGAAGGCCTAGTACAAGGAAAGTTTACGCTGATAAATGGAGGAGATTTTTTCTTTGGAGCAAAGCGAAGGACTTTGATGTTTCCAAACCTGATTTAAGTGTTTCTCTTCAATATCTTACTGAGTTATTGGACAAGGGTTTGTCTTTCTCCTCGATAAAGGTTCATGCTGCAGCCATTTCTGCTCACTATGACTGTGACCCTCCTTTATTTTCCCATCCTTTGTTTAAGCAATTTCTTAGAGGGGCAAAGAACATAAGACCCCCACGTAGAGCTCCTACTCCTGCTTGGGATCTCAATTTTGTGTTGGAAAAGCTTACTCTACAACCTTTTGAGCCTGCAGCTAATGCCGAGTTAAAGTATTTATCATGGAAGACTGCTTTTTTGTTGGCCATTACCTCTGCAAGAAGGGTTTCTGAATTACAGGCCTTTCATAAGGATAGGGTATCTTTGCGTACTAATCCTTCCTTTATGCCTAAAGTGGTTTCTAGTGTGGCCTTGAACCAAACTATTCATTTGCCTACTTTTTATGCAAACCCTCAAAATACAGGGGAGAAGATTTTGCATACTTTGGATATTCACAGGCAGTTACGTTATTATTTGAGCAGAACCAAGGGGTTCAGGCAGTCTCAGCAGTTGTTTGTTTCTTTTGCTTTGGGTTCTCAGGGAAAACCTGTTTCAAAACAAACCATTTCTAAATGGATTGGTTTTTGTATTTCTTTCTGTTATTCCCATCATGGTAAGGAGATTCCGGCTGGAATCAGACCTCATTCCACTAGAGCTACTGCCACTTCTACTGCCTTTCTAAGGGGGGTAGCTACAAAAGATATTTTGGAAGCAGCCACTTGGAGTTCAGTACATACTTTTTCCAAGCATTACCACCTTCCTCTTTATTCTAAGTCTAGGGCTGGATTTGCCACTGCAATATTACAGGGCATTTTAGCAGCCCCTAATGCTTTATGATTTTGCCATCCTCCCTTTCCTCTGCTTTGGGATTCTACCCATATGTAAGGACTGCAGCAATGTGAGATGAAGAACATAGTACAGTTTTGTACCTACCATAAATGTAGATGTTCGAAGATCCACATTGCTGCAGTCCAATTTACCCTCCCTCCTTCCCCTCTGTAGTTTGGCATGGTTATATGGTTTGGGTGATGGTTGTTGTTGTGCATGTTTTTGGGAGGTATCCTGTTTTTGGGCTGTGGCCTTTCTTTTTAGAGCCTTCTGACATCTGGGGCAAGAAAAGACTGAGGATATGACGTCGGTCATGCGCTTTTATACCCTGACGCTCTGATGTCAGATCTGAGCGCCCATGACCGACGTCAGCCTTATACTTTGGTATTCGGGCCGACCGAGGACAGCGGACTACCCATATGTAAAGACTGCAGCAATGTGGATCTTCGAACATCTACATTTATGGTAGGTACAAAACTGTACTTTTCTTTTGTACTAAAACTTTGATGTAGCATAGATGTATTAGATTCTCTGAATGAGTATGTCCTAGGTTGGTCGACAATGAATAATCTTGACGTGTTTAATCATTACATGATTATTCAAACCCAAAACATCAAACACCTTGGAGGTCATTAGTCAAAACAGTGATGGCTCCTAAGGTTGTGAAAAATCAGATTTGTTAGCAGATAAATATGCATCTAGTAAATTCCAAACACAGTCAGTCAGAAATTCTGGATGCAAACACATTACTTATTATAAAGTATCATGATACTGGAATATATCAAGATAGAGAAATTCACCTGTATGCTCAGATGCAACTCCTTTTATATGTTAAAATTAGAAACAAGAGAAAATTAGTTTGTGCAAAATTCAAAGCTTTCTTACCTTGTGATTAAAATACAAACACATTTCTAAGGCTGAAAGAAGTAAACAGATAAGGTATGACTACAGGAGGATACTTCTCATGTTTAACTCTTGCGTGTTTTTCTTTCAGCAGACTTAGCTCCTACAAAGTACCTAACTTCCTTTCAAGGTTAAATGATTACAAGAAACATTTACTATATGTTTGCTAAACTGTTTTGAGCTCTAACAAAGCCAAACTGTTATTAGCTAAAAAGTATCACATTTTGTTAATTCTGATTTAGAGAGTCTGGTTAGACCTTTCAACAAGGCCAAAATGACTGTGGATAGTCTATAGACAATGTAACTGCAAAGAAATTTTAAACACTTTAGAAATCTTTAGAAAAATTTCAGCAGCAAAATAGGTACCTCTGTCTGAGTTAATAGAATGAGGTACCCCAAACCTTGGAATAAATTATTTTAACAATTTCTTTACTACTGTTTCTGCATCACACTTAGCACATGGATAAGCTTACACCCATGTAGAAAAGACGCATGTAATTACTAGTATGTATTGGAATGTAACACGGTGTGGCATTTGAACAAAATCCAATTGGGTGTTTACAAAGGGTCCCCCAAGGTGGTAGTAAGGCAGATAACTTAGTCTTCACAGGTGGTGAAAAATTATGTGTTGGGGATATTTCACAGTTATTCATATAATAACTAACTAGAGACAGAGAAAGAGGGGCTAACCAATCTTGCTGAATAGAATTTAGAATTCCATTCTTACCAATATGATTCGGTAAGTGGTATGCCCTTACCAAGCAAGGTAGTAAGGCTAAAGGTGCTACTTTTCTCCCATCAGGGTGTACCAGTAATGGATTGTTTTGTCTTTTACAACCAACACTGATCCACCTTTTTTTCTCAGCCTCTAAAGCTCTATTTTGTAAAGTGATCAAATCATTAGAGATTGTCAGCTTTGCTGTATGAGGAAGTGTATTTGTAGGATCTGCATGTATTTTCACAGGTATAGCAGATTTTAGCAATCGTGCTTCCTTGGAATATTTTGTCCACAAAATATCAGGAACCCACTGTAGTAGTTTGTCATCTGCACTTGAACATAGCTTTTCTGTCTTTTCTTCTGTGGTACTGAGTACATCAGTCACTTCTTCGGATTCAGCTGTTACATCTAAATAAACACAGCTACAGAACAAAAAATAGTACATCCTAATTTACAAAGCAGATCCCTTCCGATTAAATTTGCTGGATCTGAAATGCTTAATAAAAAGGCATGCTTGTTTTTATTCGGCCTTAAAGAAATCGAAATAGGTTTAGATACAGGAAAAATAGGAATGTTAGTAACATCCACTGCTGACACTTTTTCAGAAGATATCACAGTTTTATCTCCATCATTTATTTTCAACACAGATTGTGTCACAAAAGTGTCGATCAGAAACGGAACATTTTTTTTTGTCCTACTTTCAACTTAACAAAAGGTCCATGTGTACCTCACCCCTCCCCCACGATTGTTGTCAGTACGTTCCTCCTTACATTTATCTGGGAGTGGTAGAGAAACGCTGGTAGGATTTTGATTTTGCCACTGCTGCATTTGCTGCTGCTGTGGATTTGGGCATTCTCCTTCCCAATATCCCATTTGACCACAGTTGTGACAAGCCCCCCTCTCGGCTTGATTTTGTTGAACATTCGTTACTCTTCCTGTACTCTGTCTACCTTCCCTTCCTCTACCCATGCCTCTGTCTCATCTTTCAAAGCTCTGTATTTACAATTGCACGAGTTTATCTTCTATATCTCTTCTCTTTTTACCTACTTGATCCATGCAGTGCTCTGTGAATTTTATTAACTTATCTATTTCCTCCTCCTGCCAAGCAACCTGATTTTGGTTTACTAATGTCTGCATATTAGGTGAAAGTCTATGTAAGAAAGCAGAATTAAAAACTACTTTATCATTTGCCATTGGAATGTGCTGTAAAGGCTTCCCTAACTCTGCTAAAATAATCAGCTGGTGTTTCTCCTTTGCTTTGCTTATTTGCAGTAATTTTATCCCAGTTTGGTTTGACAGGACAAACAGAATTTCTTTTAAGAGCTTTTCTCTGTCTTCTGCTAATGTCTTTTTTCCTTCATCAGTTGAATAATTGGTATCCTTTACTGGAGGCAAGTCAGCTTTATCTTTTAATTTTTTATGCATAGCAGGTGGGACTACAGCTTTTAACAACCGTCTTAAGACAAGAGTGGGTTCATATATTTGAATAACAATGCTTAATTCATCCTTAAACTTTTGTGGGTCGTGTCTAATTTTAGGAAAAGTTTTAACAGTAGAATGTAAATCAGTAAGTGTCCAAGATCTGTGCACTAATGCCATAGTACCATCCAGATGCGGGGATATAGAAAATTATCCATCTGCTCTTCCTGCCTTTCTACCTGTCTCGACCTTTGGCGAGTAAAATGTACCTTTTCACCTGAATATTCTCTCTAACCATGGGGTGCGATGGTCCCATCACCTTCTGACTGAGATGATGAAGTGATGGATTGCACAGTGATAGAAGGTTCAGGTTGAGGTGAAGCTGAAGTTGAGTTTGCAGGTGCAGAAGGAGTGACATGTGTAGATACTTTTCTGTGGGGTAACAAATTGATATTTGTCTTGTTGGGATGAGTGGGAACATGGTCATTTCTACTCTGTGAGAAGAAGAGAAGCTGATAATCTTCCCCGAGGACCCCCCCCCCACACACACACACACGCACACACACTGCAGCATGCTCATTTGAAATGTTTGGATACAAAGGAGCAGTCGGAATGGTGTTACATTCTTTACTGTATTTTAAAGTTATTTCATTGTAACAGTTTGTCATTTGTATCATTTAATCCTTTAACAGTGGATTATTTTTGTCATGTAAAAGTTTCAATGTACCAATCATTTTAGCTATTCCACTGATTAGTTGTAATTTTATTATATTTTTGTTCTAACGTAGTTTGTAGATGTAGTATTTTAGTTTTATCAAAAGTGCCTATTATCAGGAAAACATAAATTGAAGTTTGGTTTAGTTTGTGCCAATATGCTATATACTGACAAGAGTTTGGCCCATATGTACGGTACATGTATTGGGCTGGAGAACTAACAGATGGTTCAATAAACTTACTGACTGACTTACCCATAATAGTACACTATGATGGTAGTTAACTCCCTCTTTTTTGTATTAAATAAAACACACTCAGTCATACATACTAATTCATACAAACTGTCAAATGTCTACAACCAGTATTTACAGGACCCATCCTTGCTGTGCATTTATGACTGAAACTCAATTCAGTCTAAGTACCTGGCCCCTCCTGGTTAATGCATGTAGCATATGTTATAAAGAAAGTCACAGCTGTGAACGTAAACCTAAACATAGAATGCATTCACCAGTGCAATACATAATGTGCATACAATTCAAAGTTGCATTGACATTACTGAATACATATAGGAACTCCAAAAAAAAATAGAGTGGATTACTGAGGATAAGAAAGAAATTATGTTACTATTATGCAAGAAGCCCAGAATTTCTGGAAAGAAGATACACAAAAAGATTGAGAGAAATTAGAGGAAAGAAAAATACTTGCACAAGGAAAAACTGTCAAAAGTTTCAAATGCAAATTTGTGTTCATTTATAAAACAGATTCATAAAAAACATTATATAGATCAAGAAACCTTGGGTCGTTTTGAAAAAAAAAATGACTGAGGAAGTTCAAAATTATAAAGAACAAAATCTGGAGATTTTTGAAATCTATAAAAAAGAAATATGGACATAAGAAAGAAAGAGATATCTGCTATGGTGCAATATTTATTCAAAGGAGAAAGCCAAATTAATCAATATAAAAAAACAGCCTCAAAGATATTTGAAGAGAAATACAGGCAAAGGCATCCAGATATGGGGAAGTTCACAATATAAAAATGATCACAAAGGGACAACGTAGAACAGAAGATTAGTAAAGTAGAAATAAAAAAAAAAGAAGCTGAAGTTATGGAATACCTGCGAAGTGAAGGATTTAGTGTAGAAGGTCTGACACAGGTTATATCACACTATGATGGAATAATGAAATGAGTCCCCCAAGTAAGGAGAAACACAAGAGCAGGAGACATCTGAAGAAATATGGAGAAGGGATAGAAAAAGCTATTATGGTTAAATATTTATGCAAAGGAGAAAGCAAAACTAATCAATACAAAAAAAGAGCAGCACCAAAGATATTTGAAGAGAAATATAGGCAAAAGCATTTGGATTTGGAAAATTTTACAATACAAAAAAATAAGAAAACTTATTGAGAAAGTAGAAAGGATTAGTAATGAAGAAGTTAAACAAGTAGAAACTGAGATTATGGATTACCCATGATGTGAAGGTTGTAGTGTAGAAAATCTAACTCTGATAACACCACAGCAGGATAGAACAATGAATCCCCAAATTAAGGAGAAAGCAGTGGAGCAGGAAATATCTGATCAGTTGCCATATGAATATATTTTGAGCCTTTTGTATGAAACCAGAGTGAAAGTTCAGTTAGATTCACATAGCAAGGGATGGGACAGGAAACTGTGGCAACTCTTGACGCAGTCAGCATTGTGGAGTGATAGGCCAGTGAGTTTCCGCATGAAAGAGCAACAGATTATACAGGATGAAATTGAAGAGAATATGGCACACGAAGATGTTCTGGAACTTTCTGTAAAATGCCCACAGGAAATGGAGAACAAAGAATTCACCCTCAGTTTAGAAGAAAATTATCTAAGGGAAGAGTTGTTTGATTTAATAGAGATGGCTAGACATATTAAGATCAGTGAAAGAAATAGACTACAGAAGACCTAAAATGTTGGAAGTTTGATAAAACGAACACCGTAATTAGGACTGTTCATAAAAATTCATGCGATATAACAGAAGTAAATAGGCTATATTACTGTGCAGAAAAATTAATAACAGTTAAAGTCTTACCACAAAAACATTCGGCAGTAAGGAAAAGGAAGGGGAGAAATCAAATGCCATCATGGAAGTATCAAATAAAGAAAAACTATAATGCAATTAAATCAAGAAATGTCATTGTTAGAGAAGTAAAGAAGAGGGAAGAGCTCAACAAAAATACGCTAAGATAGACAACAGCGACATGCAATATCAGAACAGAGTGAGATCTGGCATACACTATTGCCAATAATAAAGATATCAGCACAGGCAGAAAAACTAGAAGATATGCAGACAAAAATAAGCAATTTATTAATGACACAAAAAAAGTTTTATAGAGAATTGGGAAACAAAGCAAAAGGAATTGAAACACCACCAAAAAAAGAAGAAATAGACATATTTTGGAGAAATATATATGTAGATCCTGTGGAACATAGTAAAGATGCTGAATAGATAGAAGTTCAGATGTACAGGATATGACATGGTTTGAAGTAACAGCCAGAGAAACTGAAACAAAATTACGTAAGGCTCCTAATTTTAGAACCCCAGGCCTAGATGAAGTACCTAACTTTTGGCTAAAAGTATTAATATCTTTACATGAAAATTTAGCCATGAGTAAGAGCTATTTGTATGTGCTCTCAGAATAGACACCAACCTAGTTAACAGGAAAAACAGTACTCCTCCTTAAGTGCAAACCTGCAAGCTATCCTAAAAACTATAGCCCAGTAACTTGCCTTCCAACAATGTATAAACTATACACTGGATCTGATGCCAATAGAGTTTGTAGTCATTTAGAAGAAAACTCAATCATGGCAATAGAATAAAGGGATAACAAAAGAAAGTCATATGAACCAATTTGCTGTTCCTGTCCTTATTTACAGTTTTGAAGTGATTGGCTGGCTGTAAAAGGTATTAGATTGGTTGGACAGGAAAACAAGAAAAATGCTTCATGCTAATCAAAAATGGTTTATAAAAATCAGTGTATACCAAGATTATATGTTCCCTGTTCTGAAGGAGGTATTGGTCTCCTCGAAATTGATTACATGTATAGATCTGCAGTCATAGGACTACATACATATCTGCTGACCTCATAAGATCCAAGCATAGTGAAAGTTTAAAAACATGAGGAGAATAAGTCTAAAATGACTTCCCTGCTTAGTTTAGCAGAAGCATATCAGTGTCAAGTAGGAATGGAAATCAAACCAGAAGGAGATAAAAATTGGGCAGCAACTGAATGCGCCAAAAAACAAAACAAAAGGATTATAAGGTGAAGGATCACGTGAGAAGGCAAGAAATGTGGAAAATGCATAAATATAATTGAAAGTACAGAAAACTCTTAGCTTAGAACAAGTTCATGTTCAGAACAGAAAGCAGGAATGGTTAAGGAGAGGTGAATTTAAAGCAAAGGACAAAATGTTAATATTGGTGGCCCAGGATAGTAGACTGTGTACACACTGGTTTACAAAGTCCATTGAACACTTGAGAGAGACAGACAAATGCATGTTTTGCAAAACACAGTTGGAAGCAGTTGCATATTTTGTTGCTGGGTGTGATACACTAATGGCAGAAGGTCTGTATACTGAAAGGCATAACAACTTGGCAAAGACAGTTGCATTGTGGATTCTGCAAATGTAATATTGAAATAGCTGATAAGTAATGGAAATATGAGCCACAAAGCATTTCAGAAAATTATGAAGTTTACATCATATGGGATCATCCATCATCTGAGCGGTATGTAGGAGCCAACCTTAGGGGATTTTAGCAATTTCCATGCTCAAGTTTCTTAAACTAAGGTTGTAAAGTCCAAGCTTAACATTTTTTCAGACAACCAACTACCTGCTCAGATTGAAGCCTCACTAACCATATGGAAAAGAGATGGCCAGCATAAAACCAATGTATGTTTAACTTTGTATATTGAAGTTCACATTAATTTAGTGTTTAGCATTAAAGGCTGCCTGCACACCACTGAGACTCCCCCATATCTCACTGCCTTCTTAAAACCCTGGCAGTTTCTTTTAAAACATAATACAGCCATTTTTGTTATATACTTGGCTTTGGCTAATTAATCATTTTTGCTAGTTGTAACTATTTGACTGTGTTCTTAAGAATATTTCTCTCTAGCTTGTTATCCCTTCCCCTGCCCACACCTCCACTCACTTCCCCACTCACTCTACTTACTTTAGAGCTTCAAATTGTGGTTCTTACATTTGTTCCCTGTTTAAGTGATTGTTTTTTGTGGTGACCACCGCTGTCTCTAGTCCAGCCTGCTATGCTTGGGCTCACTTCACAGCCCTACTCTGCTGCCATTCCCACCCACCTCCACACACAGAGTAAATTTATCTTAAACAGGCCACTCCCACCCACAATTATCCAGTCAGTAACTGAAACCCCTAACTACTATAAAACAGATTGTCACACTTGACCTAAAATCATATTAGCTCCGCCTGACTAATAATCTCATATCCTACTAGGGAAATTACCTCTCTGCTACTTTTACTATTCCTTTAACAAAATCAGTTCACCTAAAACCTTCCACAAGTCTCCACCTTCTCCCTCTCTCAGAACTATGCAAATACAAAGTAGTTTGTCTTCCAGTAAACAACCCTCTAGCTAATACTAAATAGCATTATACTGCTACTTCTCTCAACAGCTGCACATCCAACAACCTACCATTCCCATCTAAATATACCCCAAAATAGACACACGTCTACATCCATATATCCCCCACATACAAAACACTCACCTAGATATATCACCAGCTACCCTAAACATTGCTCACCATAACCATCTAACTTTTAAATCACCACCCCTTAAAAAAGCTCCAGAAAACAACTTCTTCAAATGTCACAAACACATAGTCAAAGTCATTAATGTGCTTATTAACATTACTTCTAAACCCACAATAAGCAGAAATACAAACCCAAACCCAGGTCCTACCTTCACCTCACCAGCCTACCCTCAAGTACAAAACAGACTTAATCTCCCAGAAAAAGGTGCAGAGTTACTTCTACTAAACTTAAACCTCAGAAGTGTTGTCAAAATTCAAGAACTTCAAGCCACCATCTCACAGTACTCCCCAGACTTGACTGAGACCCCACATCTTAGATAATGAAATCATCCCCCTAGGTTACAATATAATTACAGCAGATAGAAAGGAAAAAAAGGTGGTGGACTAGCCATAGTTTTTAAAAAAATAACCGTGTTCTACAGCCAATAACCCTTAACATACCAAACTTAAATGGTACAGAGTTATTGCTGGCTAAATTTAGTCAACCAGAGCAAGTATATCACCATAATTGCCACCTATATCCCACCAGGCAATAATACTCCCACAATTGAGAGCATCCTCCCTCACATCTCAAATTCCATTGCCCAGGAAACTGTCATCATGGGAGATTTTAATACTGACTGGTTGACATGTTCTTTAATAAACTCTACTAATCATATAAACCTCTATGGGTTCACACAATCCATACAGTCCTCTACCTGAATTGACAAAAAATGAAATCAACAGTCTATCCTAGACTGGACACTAACAAACAATCCCTCACTTTACTTAAGTGCTGGCTGTCTACCAGACAGTCCTAGTGACCACATGCCAACCTACCTCATAAGAAAACGCACAAACCTAACAAAACATACCATATATCAACTAATCCGCAATAAGGAAAACTTTCCCAAGATCTAACCAGTACACTAAAAAAATATAACTGGGCACCCTTCAAGAACCTGCACCTAGATGCTGCTGTAGAACTTTTTAACCAGACCTTCTTTAAAATCCTTAAAGTAGCACCTACCTGAACAATCCGTGCTAAGGTAAACTATGCACAATAGCTGACTAATGAAGCAAAAACCCTCTTTAAACTAAGGGACAGTACCTGGCAGTCATGGCATATTAACAAAACTCAGGCCAGTTGCCTAGTTTGTCAACCAATCAGGTACAAGGTAAAACAACAAATCAAACAACACACAAAAAAAATTACTTCACTAACATACAGTGGAAACATAGGAATAACCCACAAAAATTCTGGGGTGCAGTCAAAAAAATCTTACATCCTGGTAAAACCTCAACCCCCCTCCCTAACATACCAGACAGCTCAATATCCATAGCAGAACAATTTAATAAATACTTTACTGAACGCATCCTATCACTAACCAGAAACAAAATACCACACCCATCAGCTACACCTAAACCAAATAATGATCAAAATTACACTTTCTCTTTCCAACCCATCCCCACAAAAACATAGAAAAAAATAGATAAAAAAACCTATAACAATAGCAGTGGATAGCTTACTAGAAGAATTTGTAAAATGAGCAGCAAAAGCCATTGCATACCCTGTATCAATACTTTTAAATCGATCCATTCCTGAAGAAACATATTTCATCCATTTGAAAAATCTCATATATAATTGCCACTACATAAAGGGGGAAATTCATCTGAACTCAAAAATTACAGACCTATCACAATTTTGTCCCCATTATCAAAAATTCTAGAAAGGTTCATTCATTCATTCTCAACTCCTACGGTATTTAATAACTAATAATCTTTTTACCAAATTTCAACATGGTTTTAGACCCATCATAGCACAACAGCTGCCCTCCTCAGCTTTATCATTACCATCAATCAATTCGGAAATGAAGGTAAAATAGTTTTGTCAGTTTTCCTTGACATGTCCAAGGCCTTTGATACTGTTTCCCCTCAATAAATTACTGACCATGCTCATCAACCTAAATCTCAGTCCTACATGGTTCCATAGCTACCTAACAGGTTGTTGACAAGCAGTAAAATGACTCTAAGACCTATCCCCCTTCTCCCAGTGACACTAGGAGTCTCTCAGGGATCCTCCTTGGTCCTCTGCTTTTCACTGTATTTACTAATGACCTCAACACACCCCCCCCCCCCCAGCCTCCACAATCCAATATACAGGTGATTCTACTCTGTGTGCCACACCCACCATACAACAGCTTCAGGACATAACACAAAAATCCTTCACTAAAATTGAAACATAGCTAAACAACCCCTAGCCCATACTTAACCAGAACAGAACCAAACTTATGATCTTTCTACCCGTCAGAGCCTCAGACCTCCCACCTGGCTTTCACATCACTGCTAGCAACAATACAAACATTTCTCCTGAATCACAGACAAAACTACTAGAAGTCATAATCGACAGTAAGCTAAGATTTTGACGTACACATCACAGACAATTAAGAAGAGAGACAAAAAAATGTGAGCACTAAATAGAAACACAAGATTTCTTACAGAAACCTCTAGGATACCTATAGCCAGATCCCACCTCCTGTCAACACTACTCTGTGCCTCCCTTAAACTCATAAATCTTAGACTTAGATAAACTAGAAACGTGCCATAACAAAATAGCTAAATTTGGCACAGACTCTGCACATAGGACCCAACACTGTCTTACCTTAAAAAACTTTCCTGACTAGAACTATCTCAACATTTAACTTATACTCAACTAACTATAGCTCACAAACTACTGTATCAATCTGAAAAAATTCCAGCTCTCCTAAATGTTTCACAATCTTACTCCAATAAATGTATTCTGCACTCAACTAGCACACCATTACTGCAAGTTTCCAAACCCTCAGACACTGCAGGTGACTGTCTTTTCCTGCCAAGTAGCAAAAACCTGGAACGCACATCCTCCTCCTATTAGAACCACTCCCAGCCCAACCCAATTTAAAAAATTACTATGAAGTTATTTAACTGACAAATGGCTTTCCTCCTGTAATAGCCCTCGGTAAATAATAATAATAACTAGTGATATTTCTCTCCTACTCTGAAAGCTAACAGTGTACCTTACCCCCCACTCCCTTCCCTTCCCTTAACATGCATAATTCAGAAAATATCTTCTTCCCTCAATAGTTCTTATCCCAACTTTCTCCATCCTGTTCACCTCCTACTTCTCCTTTTCCAAGTTTGAACAGAAAGTGAATATAAAATAATAGCGTACTTCTCATTTACTCTTATACTTCAAATAGTAATCATTTACTCTTTACTCCTTTACCAACAGTCAGCCTTGGAGATAAGTTATAACCAAAGTTTTGTCTTTAAATATATGCTGTGTAGCTGTAATCCTGTAAAATCATGCAAGCTATGTAAATTCCATTTATCTTCCGTGTATTGTATAAAATCATCTCTATGTCTATATTTAGCCAGTGTTTATTATGTGGAGCTTTTCTTGCCAGGCCTCAGCTGAAAATGAGTTTCTACCCAGTTGGACTTTCCCAGTTAACAAATGTAAAATAAGTAAATAAATAAGTAAATTACCAACAGTTCAAAAATAGATATGAGAAAACCTGTTGTAGAAGTCCATGAAAAGAAGACAAAAGTAGCATTGATCATTGGAATTGCTATACCCAGTCACTTTAGAGTCTTGCATACAGAGAGGCATAAAGTCATAAAATACAAGGATTTAGAGGCAGAAACAAGGGCAATGTGGAAGGATACCTAGATGGTTCCAGTAGTAGGAACAATGGGTCTTATAAAAAATGAATTCGCAATCATATTTAGATATGTTGCAGAGACATGTAACTCCATATGAATTGCAAGAGGAGTCAATTCAGGGCACATTGCAGATGATGCAAAGAGCACTTATGGCCAACATCAAAGATGGAAACAATACTTATTTTATGAATTTTAATCATACTTTGACTTAGGAATGGGGTCTATTGTTGCCATAGCATTAAAAACCCAAAAGTTTGGAGAAATCAAAAAATGAGAGAACTCAAACACAAAATGTAAGTTAAAAGCAGTTACTGGAATGAGCGCCCACTATTTGTTGAAGAGATTCCTGCCATAGGTCCCCAATTATGTGAAGCAAAACAAATAATCCTTGGCTAGAGGTGAGTGTCTCAGCACCAGCTGAAAAGCAGATTCTTTTGCCAATAATATCATGCAGCTATTCAGTTCCAAGCACACAGAGATTCTGGATGCAAACAGATTATTATAAAGTATCATGATACTGGAATATCGCAAGACAGAGAAATTCAATTGTATGCTCAGATGCAGCTCCTTTTATATCTTAAAAGTAGAAAAAAGATTAGTTCATACAAAGTTCAAAGCTTTCTCAACTTGTGATTAAACCACAAATGCACATTTCTAAGGTGAGGAGTAAACAGGAAACAGGGTATGCCTACAGGAGGATATTTCTCACGCTTTACTCATGACATTGTTTCTGTGTTTCTCTTTCAGCAGAAGTGTCTCCTACAAAATGCCTGATTTCCTTTCAAGGTTAAATGATTACTAGAAACAGTGATAATGTGAGGTATTGCCAGCTATGCCACGAGAAGTAGGGCAATGGATGTGTAACATATGCCAGCATAGCTAGCTGGAGATTTGTAAAGAATCATATGTCATTTGTATAGCAAACTGATTTGCACATGTAGCGTTAAAAATGTATTTGTAAAGTTGCTTTTGTTAAAAAAAATATACCAGAAGTGGGTCCTGCTGGACATAGAGAAATACATCTGTATGTCAGATTGTATTATAACTTTTGAAACTAATATTGTAACAGAGGATATGGAAAGAGAAGTGATTAAGTTCAGCCCCAGCTAACTTTTAAAAAATATCCTGAAATTAAATTACCTCATTTAAGCCATAAAGATTGTATCTCACAGGTCTGAGCGCAGCCAGTGACAAAAAGTTTGTAATAGGAAGCCTTCTGTATTTCTTTAGCAATGAACTAATTGCTACCCTGGAAGGATGGGACTATGGAATTGGTTTTATGCCTTCAAGATGCTATAACACATCCTAGCAAAGGTCTGTCTGTGTGTGTGGTAATACATACGTGCGAGATTCTGGTTCAGTTTCTAATAAAGGTCGCTAGTATGGGAACCAGAAGTCAGATGACCAGATGTATGTGATGTCATTCTGTAATCCAGCCTGAAATTGTTTTAATACTAGAAGAAACAGAAGACTCGGAGCACTCTGTTTTTGAAACCTGACAACGAAGGACCCCTTACCTATTTCATTTTGCCTTGCTTTAGTAAGTAACCAGGGAAAAGTAATTGCATTTCCTGTTGGAGGAAAGGTAGGAATATGTCATGCAACAGTCTGTAAGTGACTTGGTTTTTGAAGTATTAGGTACATATGGAAATATTGCTTATTTTTATTATTACTAATAAACAGCTAGCAATATTTTCAGTATAGTGTGATATGCAGTAGAATTTTCAGTGAATTGTTCTTTCTCTCACATAGGTCAGTCAGTTATGAAAATGTGAACATAAATATGAAATTATGACTAATAAGTGGCAAACAAAGATTCATTTCTTCAGTGCAGGACATTCCTGACTAACAGTCTTACTGTCATTTTGTTAATAACTCCTTGCCTTTTCTAATACTGCCTGTCATCAGATGGTAAGTCACTTAAGAATCCAGACCTAAAATGTGAAAGTGTTCAAAAAAGGTGTTATAGGCTTGAGTGAGTTAATATAAAAGTACTTTGGATAATGGCTTCTCATCATCTGCCTCCCTGGAGAGTTTAATTAATGCTGTTTGAGAAAATTTTAACCCACTTCAGAGAGTCTTTATAAATTAATCTGTTATATCTGACTTTAATCTCACAACATCGAGTGATCTGCAAGATGACCCCCCCCCCCCCCACACACACACTAATCCCTTTTATCAGGATGTACTGTTTTATAAATCAGGCAGGTATAACATTTTGTATATTTTGTTTCTCAGGTGTGTTTATTTAGTGTCTAAATGGTTGAAGTGGTAAGTGCAGGGGGCTGGGTATACTGATCTGTCAACAGTTCTATGTAGGAAAAGCTGAAAGGGCTCTCCGTAGAAGGATATATGAACACCTCTACGCTATTAGACATGAAGATGAGAATAATGCCCTATATAGGCACTTGAAGGGGAACGTATTATGGAAATGTCTTTTTGGTCTTGCTAATCAGGAACATTTCACAAAGCTGGGTCTGTACTATCTTCTCTTCAGGCTGCAGAATGCAGTTCAAAACCTTCCATCCTGTGAGCCAGCTCCATGGCAAAAGAGGGATGAAGTCCTGGCTATGCTATAATTGACCTGAATTTGATGACTGGATTGGGTGATTGTAGAAATTTGCTGGGGAGGATGGAAGTGAGTGGCCCCTGCCAGCTTGCCCATCTTGGAAGAGGCTGTTAACACAAAGGTGACACCTAGTAGGAGCACAAGATGTTCACATTGTGAAGTCTTGAGCTGTCTGATGTTGCAGTAGCATAGTGCAGTCGCACTAAGCTGAAGGGAGACTAGCATATGGAGGCACACACACCCTTGGGAGGTTGCAGTTGTGGGTTCAGAGGTGTTGCCAATGGGGAATGGGGTGCTCCCGTGGAGAGAGAGAGTAGGCTGCCCCCCACTACCCTACTATTGGGGAATGGAGTGCTGGTGGGGTTACATGGTCTCACTGGACCTTAAGAAATGTTTTTGCATTTTCATATATGACTAGAGCACAGGGAAGTCCTCAGGGTCAAAGCGGATGACTTTCACTTCCAGTTTACATCTCTGACTTTTGAGATTTCTGCTACTCCCAAGATCCTCATGAAGTGTCTGGTCCAGTAGTGATATTTTTAAAGACTAGGTGCAGCCATGTTTATACATAACTGGATGACTGCCTGCTGCAGACTCAGTCCAAGGAGACACTACAGAAGAAGTTCCATTTTTCCCTCAACTTTCTCCAGCACTTGGAGTTTTCCCTGAAACTTACCAAGGTGAGTTTATAGCTGGAGACTTCCAAGATGCCTGCACACTGAGTAACAGCTTAATTTCAACTCACCCAGTGTGAAAACAGAAACTCTGAAAAGACAGCCAATGAACTTGTCTTTTTGGGTAAATTTCAGTAACTGGCCAGTAAATCCACTGCTTGGATACCAGCAAAAAAGAAATTCACAGAACCTGAAAGAAAATAACTACAAAAGGTGAATAGAAAACAATTATTTGGAAGAATTCTGCAGCTGTTCAGAAAAAAGCAGTGCATGCTCTGAATTTGGTGCAAGGCATGACTTCAGGTATCCTACAGGAAAAAAATAAGTCAAATGTACCCAGAGCTGATTAAAATAAATGAAACACTGAAGGAGTATATCAACTCAAATAAAAAGCTGGACAAAATGGAAGAAGCTTTAAACAGATATTCAGACAAGGTGACAAAACTGCAAAAATCAGAGGTTGAAATGTAGAAAAAGCTGGCTGAGGATGAGACTGCTCAAGAAGAAAGGTTTAAAAAAATAGTAGAATTAGAGGACAGAGCATATAAGGAAAACTTGAGATCTGAAGTAGGGACTTCATTTGTCAGCAGCCTTTGGGTCTTGGATCCGACTTCAGATCCGAGCCGGCAACTTATTTTACAGCTTATGGATCCTAGCTCCTCCCCTTACCCATAATCCCCTGCCAACCCTGATTGAACTCAGATCTAGTTTGCCGCTCTTAGAAGAGACAGCTGGATTTCAGAGCTCCTGGCGACTTTCAGATAAGTCTTGAGAAAAAACTTGTTAATAAAGAAAATCTTTGATTTCTTTAATAGTGTGTGTGTTTAGGATTCCCTTTTGTTAATTTTATTAATTTTTAGTGTAATTCCTCTCTTCGCTGGTTCGTAGAGTGTGAGTGTTGCTTGTGTTTTTGGGGCCTGGTGTGTTTGTGTAGTTATTTTTTTTATAATGTCGGAGGCCCCAAAACCCATTTTTTCTAAGTGCACCGAGTGTGGCCATAAGCTTTCACCAGCGGATGGCCACACTCTGTGTGTTTGGTGCATTGGGGTTGAACACCTGTCCTCAGGGTGTTCCATTTGTGCAGCGTTCAACTCCAGGGCACTGAAAGAGCGGTGGTCGAAGTTGGTTCTGGTGGGACTTTTGCCCCCAGATCCAGCTTCGGCCTCCGGTACTCCCGTGGCTCCTCCTCAGTCCTTGGTGGTAGCCACTCCTGCCCCCCTTCCCCCGGCCGGGACTCAAACTCCCACTAAGACGCCGGAGGAGAGGAAGGCCAGGAGGGAGAAAAGGAGGGAGAAGCACCACAAGTGGCGGGTCGAGGCCTCCGCTTCGCCCCCCCCCCCAGCTAAGCGGGCTTCTCCTTCCATGGCTTCCAGGTCCTCTCCTCCTCGGATCCAATCCCCTTGCTTTTCCCCGGGACCCGAGGAGGAGGAGGAGACCCGATCTCCGTCGAGGTCATCGAGGCGGCATTCCCGGCCCGCCTCGGTGGCCTCGTCGAGATCTACTTATAGTCTTTCTGAAGCAGACTTGGACCGGATGATGATAAGGTTCATCCAGGCCCAGCTGCAGATGGGAGTGCTCTTGGCCCCCCCCCTTTGGGGGGGAGCTCGACACCTTTTTTTGCCGCGATAGCTCCTTCTCCGACCCACTTCCAGGTTCAGAGTACTCGGAGCCGGGCAGCGTTGGAGCCGGGGGTGGTCGGCACCGACAGTACTGGGTACTTCGGATCCGATCCTGCCCTCGAGTCTGTCGGGTTCTCCGTCAGATCCGACCTCTCGGATCCGTGGGCCGAGCTTCAGATCCGAGGGATTCAGTGTGCCTTTGACTCCGTCCAGGTCGGAGCACACGGGTCCTTCGGATCTGGTGGCCTCGGCGCCGGTTCCAATCCCTTCATCGGATCCGAGTGGGAGCCGGCTTTCGGATTCCAGGGAGAGAGGCTCCCCCTCGGCCTTCGATGTAGTGGAGAGGGCTCTGTTGAGAGCATCCGGACCCCCGGTCCTTGCATCGGCTCCACTCTGCACTCCCTCTCTGCTGGGCCAGGCTTCCATCACCCGGCCACAGGGACAGCCTGCTTCGATGTCCCAGGTTGTTCCACTGGAACAGGATATTGCTGGTGAGACCTCCTCAGACAGTCCCCCCGAGGAAGGGCCTCGCAAGCATAAGTGTAAGAGGAGACACGTGGACTCCCCCGAGTCCTTAACAGAGGACACGGACTTGGATGAAGGGGAAGGCTCCCCAAGGTCACCCCCCCCCCCGAGGATGTCTCTTTTGGAGACATCATGGAAATGCTCAGGATCAGGGGGGTGGTCTGCCCCCAAGGCTTCCTCCGACGAGTCCGTGTTCCTGGAGGCATTTGAAGCAGGCCCGTCTACCTCTTGGGTGTCCCCTCCGGCCGATCCCCTGGTGGACCTTATCACCACCAGGGCATGGAAGGAGCCGGACACTGTGGAGCCAGTCCCCAAACACCCGGATAGAATTTTGAGTCCCCCTGCAGACCGGTCCCATTGGAGCAAGGGTCCCCCCGTAGATGCCATGTTGATGGCGGCAGCCACGAAGTGGGAATTAGCTCAGGAGAGCCCCTCGGTCCATCCACCGAGCAAGGAGTCCCGCTCGATGGATCGCCTCGGGAAGCGGGTATTTAGTTCAGCGACCTTCTCAGTAAGGTCCCTGAACTACATAGCACATGTCATCAGGATGCAGCGAGATCTTATCAAAGAATATGCTGCTTCCCCCCAGAGTCCATGTCGGCGGAGGACAAGCAGTTGTACTCCACTCGTATGGCCACTCTAAGATCTGTTTCAAATACCTCTATGCGGCTTTTGTCCCACGCCACAGAGGGAGCCGCTAGAGCCAGCGGAGCGGGTCTAGTCATGAGACGTCAGGCCTGGCTCCAGCATTGTGACTTCGCGGAGCCCTTTAAGGTGTCCTTTGCGAATGCCCCCTTTGATGGTTCTGCCTTGTTTGGCAAGACCGTTCGTGAGACACTTGTCCAGAGCGAAAAGGACGGGAAGACGTTGTCTGCCGTCGGAGTCCGCTTCTCTCCTCCCCAGAGGTCCTTTTTCAAGAACCAAAAGGGACAGAAGAAGATGTGGTTCCGGAAATCACAACATTCCCATCCTGTTCCGGACAACCAGTCCTTCCGTGGCAGAGGAGGATGGGGAGGACGCCGCCCTAGAGGCAGAGGGGCCCCGAGAAATTTTGGGTCCAGAGAAACCTTCTCTGATCGGCCCATGCAGCAGCCCTTAGGGGTTGCCTGACTACTCCACTCTGGAGGCATTCGGGGGGCGCTTCTCGAAGCACCTGGCAGCTTGGTAGTCCATTACGTCAGATCGCTGGGTGCTTCGTATCATATCCAGAGGTTACAAAATCCCACTGCACCATGTCCCCAGACTCAAAAACCTCCCCGATGTACCCCCCGATCAGAGGGAGGCGGCAGCTGCAGAAATTCAGCAGCTGCTATAAAAAAGAGCCATCCAGCCCGTCCCCCCAGATCAACTCGGATTAGGGTTTTACTCCAGGTTCTTTCTGGTGCCAAAAAAGATGGGGGACTTGAGACAGATTCTCGACCTTTCACTCTTGAACCTGTCAGTAAACAAAGAAAAATTCTGGATGGTCACCCTTCAATCCATTCTCCCCCTCTTGCGGGATAGCGACTGGATGTGCTCAATAGACCTCAAGGATGCGTACTACCACATTTTAATGGACAGACAATCCAGGAGGTTTCTCCGCTTCCAGCTGGGAGCCAGTCACTATCAGTTCAGGGTCCTTCCCTTTGGTCTCACCACAGCCACCAGGGTGTTTACCAAAGTGTTAGCAGTGATAGCGGCCCACCTGAGACTCCAGGGAATGCAGGTCTTCCCATACCTGGATGACAGGCTCCTGTCCGCCCCAACAAGGCATCTACTCTGCGCAGCCAGAAATCACCTTCTCCGGCTAGCTCCCCATCTAGGCATTACGATCAACCTGGACAAAAATCCTCCCTTGCTCCAACACAAGTGATAGATTTCATAGGGGCCAAACTAGATACGAGAAGTCTGCGAGCGTTCCTCACTTCGGAGTGATTTCAAAACCTGAGACTTCATGTGCGGGCCATCCTACAATTAAAAGCCCCACTGGCGGAATTGGTCCTGAGGGCGCTAGGCTCCATGGCAGCAGCAATAACTCTTCTTCCATACGCTCGTCTGAATATGAGAGTGCTACAGTGGACCCTTTTAGTCCAATGGTCTTTTCAGTTTCTCCCCCTCAGCCATCCTATCTCACTCAGCAGGACTTGCAGGAGGGCCCTCTTATGGTGGCTCCAGTCCCCAGACCTTCATACGGGACAACCCTTCTGCACGCCGCCTCCCCTCGCCACGGTGACCACGGACGCCTCTCGCCTCTGGTGGGGGGGCATTTCTTAGGCAGAATGGTCCAAGGCACGTGGAACTACACAGAGACCTCCTTGCATATCAACGTTCTGGAGATGAGGGCAGTGCTGTTGGCATTGCAAGCACTTCAGAACCTTCTCCCTGTAGGAACTATTGCGATACAGACGGACAACATGTCAGTTGTCTGGTATATCAACAAACAGGGGGGAACCAGGTCCTACCCTCTCTGTCGAGAGGCCATGAGGGTGTGGGAATGGGCGATCTCCACCAACCACTTCCTTATCGCAACGCACATTCTGGGACGGTCCAACATTCTGGCGAACAAGCTCAGCCGCACTATTCTTTCCCCTTACGAGTGGTCTCTCAATTCCCAGGTAGCGAAGCGGATTTTTGCCGAATGGGGGCAACCCTGCTGCGATCTTTTTGCCACTCCCTCAAACACGAAATGCTCCAGCTTCTTTGCTCTGATTCCCCCCCTCGGGGAAGCCCTGAGAGACGCTCTAGTGCATGCTTGGCCTCCCGGTCTACTTTATGCCTATCCTCCTCTACCCCTGATGCTGATACTAATACAGAAAGCCTCTCGGTTGGGGAGCAGAATGATCCTCATTGCCCCATTCTGGCCTCATCAAACTTGGTTCCCTTACCTGTGGTCTCATCTGGTGAATTCTCCCTGTATTCTGGATCTAATATCCCATCCCTTAGGCCTACCGACCCCGAATCGGGACAACCTGAAGCTGACAGCTTGGCTGCTCCAGTTCCACTCTTAGTCAGGACTCCCGGCATCTCTTCACCAGTTAAAGCCATCTTGATGGCAGCACATAAACCTTCCACTAGAAAAGTCTATCGCAGTAAATGGAAGCGTTTTTCCATCTGGGCGAAACACCATAACATAGATCCCTTCACGGCTTTGTTGCCGTCCGTCTTGGATTTCCTCACCGGACTTTTTCAACGGGGAGCTAGCTGTTCTACGGTCAAGGTTCAATTGGCAGCCATTTCTCATTACCATGTGGGACACGAGTCAGGTCCCTTGATGACTGCGAAATTATGTAAAACCTTCCTCAAGGGTACCTTCCTGCTCAGGCCTCCTGTCAAGGAAGATGTACCCCCTTGGGATCTATCATTAGTCCTTCAAGCCTCGACTGCCCCTCCCTTTGAACCAGCTGCCTCGGCCAAACTTAAATATCTTAACTGGAAAATGGCGTTCCTTGTCACCATCACTTCAGCGAAAAGAGTTTCCGAACTTCAGGCCCTTTTGTGCGAAACCTCCCTACTTGATTTTTCATCAAGATAGAGTGTACCTCAGGACCAGTCCCTCCTTTCTTCCTAAGGTGGCCTCTGAAACCAATATCAATCAGTCCATTAACCTGCCAGTTTTCTTCCCTAAGTACCAGAATAAAGGAGAATACAAGCTGCATTCCTTAGACGTGCACAGACAACTGCGCTTCTACATTCATAGGACTGCTGATCACAGACAATCAGATCAGTTGTTCATTTCCTTTGCCAAATTCAATCTGGGTAAAGCTATTTCTAAGGTCACCTTATCACGATGGATTTCACAGTGTATTCTTCTGGCCTATGAAACGTCTGGGAGGCCCGCACCTCAGGGAGTACGGGCACATTCTACTCGCTCCATATCTACTTCTGCTGCCTTTAGATCTAGAGTATCTTTGGATGATATTTGCTCTGCAGCCACTTGGGCCTCATCTCATACCTTTATCAACCATTATAAGCTGGACGTTATTTCCAGAGGGAGAGCATCCTTTGGCTCTGCAGTGCTCCGGAACATCCTTCCATGATGGCTGCCCAAGATTCAGGTAGCTGGGGACTCTGTCCCAAAGGTTGCTGACAAATGAAGTCCCTACTTCAGATTAAGAAGTTATGTACTCACCATAACGTTCCATCTAAGTGGGTGACTTCATTTGTCTGCAACCACCCCCCCTCCTTCCCCCTGGCCTTCAGAAGTCAATTCTTGAATGCCCTTTCTTAGTCCCTTTTGGGACACTTTGGTCTGAAATTTGGTATAAGGGCAAACTTGATCTGAGGTCAGTCAGGGTTGGCAGGGGATTATGGGTAAGGGGAGGAGCTAGGAGCTCGGATCCATAAGCTGTAAAATAAGTTGCCGGCTCGGATCCGAAGTCTGATCCAAGACCCAAAGGTTGCAGACAAATGAAGTCACCTACTCAGATGGAACGTTATGGTGAGTACATAACTTCTTAATTTTCTGCTGTACCAGAGAAGCTGGCAGGAGCAGACAGTATTAATTTTAGGAAAACCCAAATAAGTAATTGGACTGGTATTCCATAGCAGGATTTGTTAATTGAAAGAGCACATTGTGCGTATGCTCCAAACCTGACCATGAGAAAGCAACCTAGACCTTTAATAATAAAGATGCAATCCTTCCAGCAGAAAGTGTTGATTCTGACAAAACTGTGGCAGAAGGACAAAGTACTAAAAGTGGGAGACAACACAGTGTTTGTGGAAAATGATTACTCACTGTACACCAGGCAGAAGAGGAGTAAATTTATTCCAGTAAGTGGGGAATATTGAGAAGTAGGTATGAGATTCAATCTGTTGTATCCAGCTGTTTTTAGAATATTCTTTCCAAGAGGGTCAAAATAATTTTTTTAAGGAAAATATGCTAAGGAGAAAATACATATGTTTTCCAACAAAAATGAACTATCAAACAGGAGGAGACTGTGCTTCTTGTTCTTTTGGTAATAAAGCCCAAAGAGGTACTAAGTCAATGAAATATTTTACAGTGTTTCAAAGGAAAATGCTTAAGAGACTGACAAAAGCACAGGAGTGGACTAGTAAAACTGTGAGTATGTTGGGAATGAAGCAGAGACTGGATTTGGGGGATGGAGCTTGATCAACAGGGAAAAAACTAGCAACTCAGAAATTGACAAATGTGGGCTTATAATGCATTTATTATATTTGTAAAACATGACAGAACAAAAAAAAAACTGGAAGTACTCGACTCTGTTAAACTTGTAGGGGACTCCAAAGCATATGCCATAGTTCATGTCATAGTTTGGAAGAACATTTAGGAGGAGAAAGAGTTAACTGTAAGTAAAACAAAATGTTGTTCTTAGCAGTAGAAATTTATAATGCATGACATAACCTGCATCTCATAAAGTAAAGCTTTCTCAGTTTTTTTGTGTAACAGGGATACTAAAGTAAACAGATGCCTCTGTCCCCCCCCCCCTTGTTTCTCCTTGTTGGTATTTATGAAATGTAGGCATTGCAGTGTAAAAAAAAAAAAAAAAAAAAAAGAAAAGTCTGTACAAAAGAACATGAAACAAGAAAAACGAATGTGCTTTTTTTACATTTACATAGGGAAATGACTGGATTAAGCCCTTGGCTTGATCTAGTAGCATGTTTTAAGGGGAAGCAAATAAATAAAAAAGAACACTAAATATAATAGGTTTCCTCAAAGCAAATTAGTGTTTGTAGTAGAGGCAACTGTATATCTGGTTATCATGCATCTATGAAGACAATCTAATAAGGGGCAATAAAACAGAATGCTTCTTTCTTTTAGTGGCTTTCATTCAGTGGCTAGGAGATAGTTTTATGAAACCATTCAAGTGTTTTTTTTCTAATCTGGGAGAGGAGGAGTAAAGATAAGACAAAAATGGACAGCACTTAGTAGAAAGTCTGTACCATACATCTTACCATTGATGACCTTCCTTATTGGTCAGTCCATGACTGTGAGTGTGGCTGTCAGTCTGGGACAGTTCCTATTAGGAGAGTTACACTTCAATATTTGAAGATGTACTTATTTTGTGTGTTAGTTTTAGGTTAATAGGTTTTTGGGGTGTTCTGTGGGGTGCTTTTTTAATGTTTTCATTAAAAAAATGTTTTATAAGATGTACCACAAGTTCATATGGATGTGACAAGAAACAAATGCATAATAAACCTGCCAAACATAAATGTATGCATGTAACATAAAAGCTGAAATTAATAAGTTCTTAACATGATGACAGCACTTTGTATATTATTTTTAAATGTAAATGGTCTCACAGATAAATGCAAAAAAAGAAAGAGGAGTTGTTGTGTCTTTCGGCTTATCCCGGTTAGGGGTCACCACAGCGGAACTCCGGTCCGCTAATGTTTGGTAGTGGATTTTTACGTGCTGAGTTACCAGCCCTGACAAACAACCTTCAACGAAGGCACGCCCATTCATGCATGCCTCCACACAGAAGACGCTCTAGCTGAGAATCGAACGGGACTACGCCTTAGTAAGTTATGTTAAAATAGAGTGCAAATAGCTATGCTACAGGAGACACATTTGGAAAGAAGTGAACATATGGATTTGATGAAGGAGATTTCAAAACAGTTATTCAGTGGAATATCTGGGACAAAGGAAAAGGGGAGTACTTATATTAATTGCAAGCGGAGTTCCAATAGTGATAGAAGGGGGGGTAATGGTAGATTTGTAGTACTAAGGGGCTACTGACATAGGAGGAAGATTACACTGGCATATATTTATATTCCACATAAAGCTGCAATAATGGAGCTAAAGAAAATTCTGGAAGAAATATTCAGTTTTCAGCAAGGAAAATTACTTATAGATGGGGACTAAAACTTGATTTGCAGCAGTAAAGATGTATCTGGGGGCCCAGAAGGGAAAATATAAGAAACAATGTAGATTTTTGAAGAAATGTATGAAATCGTTTGGCATGGAAGGTGTGAATTCAGTAGTTGGAGTTTGGAGTGAATTTGCATATTATTCTCCAAGGTACAAAAAGTGGGCTAGGCTAGACCGAAATTATATTTCATAGGAACATGTGCATCCAATAACTATTTCGGATCACTTGCCTTTAATAACTAAAATAAAAATTGCATGGTAATGAAATAAAAAGAGACACTGACGCTTTTCCCACCTATCTGTTAAAAAGAGAGGAAGTTAAGAATTTGGGTAGTGGAAATTATTTGGGCATTATTAGGGAAGATAGAAATTCCTTCTGAAAATATAGCTAGGGAGTGTGATAAAATTAAAGTGGAGTTTAGAAATAGAGTGAAAATAAAAGAAAGAGAGAGAGATGGTTAAGAAACAATAATTATTTATAGGGTCTGACAAAGTTTAAAGTATTGCAGAATAAGGAGAATCTCACAGAACAAGAAGAGGAGCAGTTTCACAATGTTCAACTAAAAATAATGGATTACCTTGAATAATATGCAGGAGTTTAGAAATACTGCTGTTAAGCAACTATTTTTTTTGATACTAACTCCAGAGCACAAAAACATTTAGCACGATTCCTCAGCAGAAAGTAGAAAGAGTTGTCGCCATACTTAGGGAGCCTATAACAAGGACGATAACTAGAAATCCTGTAGAGGTACTAGAAATATTTCAGAAATTTTATGAAAATCTGTATAAAGCAGAAAAATATGAACATTTAGAAAAGATGCAAATGGAAATGTTTCTGGAAAAATTAAATATGCTAAAGTTATAGGTAAATGAGTCTCAATTACTAGCAGTTAGGATAGGAGTAGATGAGATAAATATGGTGATGGTAACCAATCTACAGGAAAGTCTTCAAAAGTAGATGGTATTCCTGTGGAAGTTTGGAGGGAAAAACTGATAAAGATCTGGAAGGTTTTGTTTAGTATATAAATGTAGTTTAAAAGGAGAAGCACCAACATCCCCAGAGAAATAGGTTGTGGCTATAGTACCTAAAGGTGGTAAAGACCCATCAGATTCTTCATCATATAGGCTTATTTTAATTCTAAACCATGATTATAAAATGTCTAAAATGGCTAAAAGAGTGGCAAAGGTGATACCAAAATTGATAGATATGGATCAGTGTGGTTTTGTGGAGGGAAGGCAAACATTTGACAACAGTAATAGAACAACGATCCAGAGGGAAGCAGAATGTAAGAAAATAACACCGTTGTTTGTGGGTGATTGAATAAGTGTATATATATCCTTAAATGATTAATATGTGTACTTGGTTTGTATAAATATGCAATGGGTTTGTATAAATTTGACCACAAGGGGAATGGCTGAGGTATCAGAATAAATCAAAGTGTGGTTTATACGCCATGGCGGTTTCCATTTATTCTGTTTTTTTTTTAATTCAAGTACGTGTTTTGTTTCCATTAGAATTTACTGGAGAAAACTGTTAAAAGAAACAAAGTATTAGGGCCAAATAATTAAGGAGGGAAGGTAAGAGAATGGGAAGAGGGCAGGAATATACTTGGAATGCAGGCTAGAGATTACCTTGTCTGCAAAGGACTGATATCAGAGTATAGGCAAATGGAAAGAAACAGGGAAATCCTAAGCGATAGACCAACACTGGTAGAGTCTTTAGTAGAATCTAGACAGAAGTTGCTGTTAAAGGGGCAATTAGTAGATAATATAAAATATTGCATGATAACTATAAGAATCAATCACAGGAGGGTAGAAAGGATTGGGAAGAGAGATTGGATAAGCAATTTACAAAGAACCAATGGGGATATATGTATGTCTCCAAAATATGCAAGAAAGTCTAGATGATTTATTGCTTGGGAAGTGTTTACATAGGTATTTTTATACCCCAAACAGAATCCAAAGAATTTTTCCTCAGGTAGGTAGCAAATGTTGGAGGTGTGATGGGGAAGAAAAAGGTAATTGGAAACATATTTTTTGGGAGTGTAATGAGTTGTCAGTCTTTAAAAATTCCCTGAAGACTACTCTATCAGGAATACAGGGTGAGCAAATTGGTGTAACTAAGGGAATGATTTTTTGAGCTATGAGACAGAATCAAAATTGCTTAGACATAGTAAGGCCTTGCTGAGTTTAATTATGATGACTACCGAAAAATTACTAGAAAATGGAAATCAAAGTCTAACCTAACTGTACTAGACATAGTGAATATAGTAACAGAGATAAAACAACTGGAAATAGAATCTTTAGAAAAAGGTAGGAGCAAATTACATAGACAAAAATGGGAATTGTGGGAACAATACTTGCAAAATAACATTTTGAAGGAGAAATGAGGTTTAAAATAAGATGGGATTTGAATGCGCCAAGTAAAGTTTGACTGACAATAACTGGATATATTATAAGTGATGTATAATGTTTACAACTAAAAATATATCAGTATAGTTTGTTTTCATTCATATAAATGTATGATTGCTTATGTCATAAGTGAGAATTTAATAAAGATGTTTCTTGTTTAAAAAAAAAAAAAAAAAGAGTTTGTACCCAGCACGTTGAGTCCTTCTTGGAGTTGCCCTGAACACATGGTTTGGGGTTTTCTGTCACCCAGAAAGAATACTTTTTAGGGTACATTTTCTTACAACTCTCAAGAGGATGATTGTGACATAAAGGCAGTTTCTCAGGACCATGGGATTTGAGATGGAGATATGCTTTAGAGAAAAGAGGAATGAAGGTCAGCAGGACTAAGACAGAATATATCTGTGTGTTTGAGAGGGAGGATAGAGGAATGGTGAGGATGCAAGGAATAGAGGTGGCGAAGGTGGATGAGTTTAAATACTTGGGATCAATAGTTCAGAGTAATGGTGAGTGTGGAAGAGAGGTGAAGAAGAGAGTACAGGCAGGATGGATTGGGTGGAGAAGAGTGTCAGGAGTGATTTGTAACAGACGAGTACCAGTAAGAGTGAAAGGGAAGGTCTACAAGAGGGTAGTGAGACCAGCTATGTTATATGGGTTGGAGACAGTGGCATTGACAAAAAGGCAGGATGTGGTAGAGTTAAAGATTTTAAGATTTGCACCGGGTGTGACAAGGGTGGACAGGATTAGGAATAAGTATATTAGAGGGTCAGCCCAGGTTGGAAGGTTTGGAGACAAAGCCAGAGAGGCAAGATTACGTTGGTTTGGACATGTGCTGAGGAGGGATGCAGAGTATATTGGGAAAAAGATGCTAAGGATGAAGCTAC